>NW_006922597.1:120742-130396 GCF_000298275.1 Orycteropus afer afer
CATGCCCTGCCCTGATTTTTTTTCTTCTTTCTCTCTCTCTCTCTCTCTCTCTTTTTTGGTCATAATACTGAGCTGATGTGGGCTGCAATATGTCCTTAACCTCACCTTCCCTTTTTTTGGTGCTCCACTTCCCATCCTCGAATGCTTGTCAATTCTCAAAGCACTCTCTGAATGCTGATGGCATGAAGAACTTGGGGCTGCAATGTGTGGAAGGGAGATAGGAGACAGGTGAAGGAGAAGAGAGCCCAAGCTCACACACTAGCATGGAAGATGAAGTAACTCTTAGTGCTGTAGTATGACAGAAGGAAACAGCTGCCATAGCAGCTAGAAGCATTGGTTTTGGAGTCTGACAAACCAAGATTTGAATCTTGGCTCCATGACTTATTAGCTGTGTGACTCTGAGCAAATCACATTGCTCTCTGAGCCTCAGGCCTCTCATCTACTCAATGAGAAGAATACCTTGCATAGATATAATGAAGATGGCACAGGCCTGGACTGTAGATGCTAAATGAATTATAACTTTTTTATGATTCATATTACAGGCAATCCCTGGATTATGAACAAATTCTGTTCCTAAATCTGTCTTTAAGTCGAATTTGTACACAATTTGAAACAGGTCAAGTTTGTATCTGATATCAGTCAAATGTTTGACTTAGTATATAGCATATAGTGTACCTTTCTGTGTACAAAAACATTAAAGAAACATTTCCAGATACATTAAAACATATTTAACACGATAATATAGAAATAATAATAATAATAATGTTTTGATGTGCATCATAAAGAAACACCTGTTTCTTATTAGGAACCATTGTATGTACCTCAAATTTTTAACATAATAGGCTTTATGGGGGTTGATTTGTAACCACAGGTTGTATGTAAGTCAGATATGTGTAACCTGGGGACTGCTTGTATTGTGAAGCAGAATATGCTAAGGACTAATAAAGCTTGCTTAAGTGATTTGACTTGATGGCAGTGGGTTTGGTTTTGGGAAGTGATTGAAAGGAGGATTAAGGTCAAGGAAGGCTTTCTATAGGAGACAGCATTTGACTTCACCACTCCTTGGGTCAGGCCCCCCAAGCGGCTCCCCAGGAATTACAGGATGAAGTTCACACTCTTCTGAACAATGTTCAAAACTCTCTTGTTGTGGTCTTTGCCTCTCTTCTCTTTAAAATAAAAATATGAAGTGATACTTGCCTCTTTATTTCCTGAAAAAGAAAATCAAAAAATTTTAGAGGAATATTTCATTTAAAGTATGCAGCAATCTTTATCATCATCATCATCATCATTGAACTTGTTCATCCCAAACTTGTCCAAAGAGTTGTGGGGTAAACAAGGACTGTAGGAAGAATAATGATCAACAAACAAATAACCAGCAACAAAAACCACCATAGCCTTCATATTGCATCCCTGCCACTATTTTCACCTTCCACATTGTCTGAATATGTTGTTGAAGGGGTTACATTATCCAAGAAGCATTCTCATTTGCCCTGTGTTTTGTCTAGTTATGTTTCTCTTTTAATAACCGTTATAAGATTTTCTTTCATGTCATCGTTACCTCATCCATCTGATTTCTATACTTGCCTCTTTTTGTCATTCTTGGCTCAGAAGTGCTCCTTAGAATGGAGTCTTCCTCTTTATCTGAATCATCTTTCAAAAGGTTTTTATTTTCACTTTTCACATTGTCATGATTTAGGTGGCACTTGAACTTGGGAGACATCTCTACCTCTCTCCTAGTGCTTCTCTACTTCCTGGCTGTTACAAGTAGGTATCTGTACCAATTATGGTCTAGGAAAGCTCTTGCATGCTCCTTTGGGCAAGGTTGTAGCCCCCATTACTTTTCTAGCCTCTCTGTCCCCTTCCTTACCCTGCACTCAAGTTATACTGAACTACTTAGAGTTCCTTAAGCATTTTAAGTTTCTTTATACCCCTATGCTCTTATCCTGGTTATTTTTTTTTTTGGCCAAGAATGTAGTTAATATTTGTATATCTCATTTAACCATTTTCCCCATGTTATTACATATTCTTTATAACCATAGTCTTCACAACAACTTTATTAGGTCAGTGATATTATTATCTCCATTATGTTGATGAGGAAATGGAGATGTAGAGATGTAAATCACATAGTTAGGAGGCACAAAGCTAGGATTCAAACCCAGGGCTGTCTGACTCAGAGTCTGTGCTCATAACAAGTATTCCATTCCTCCTCCCAGCAAGCCTCACAACAATTCTCTGAAGTTAGCATTATACCTATTTTATGTTGGGGAAGCTGAGGTTCCTAGAGGGAATTGGTTCATCCAAGATTGCACAGCAAATAAGTGGATTTGAACTCAGATCTGTTCAACACGAAAGGCTAGGCCCTTCTACAAACTCTGAGGCCTAAGGATTTAGGGTCTTGCCTGCCTCTACATTTATAGGGCCCAGGTAAAGTACCAGTTGAAGTCCTTGACCTCCTCACTTCTCTTCTCACCCATGACTTATATGGAGCCTTGAGATATGTAGAGAAACCCAGTGTACATGTCAACATCCTGTTTGTCCCCCTCTCCCTTGGCCACCTCTTGGGCCTAGCAGCTCAGCCTGGATAATAGCCACACAATTCCTGAAAGAAAGCTTGAGAAATTTGGGCAGGGAGTTCTGGTGTCCTGGGTACCTAGATTGCAGTCTGGAAAATATAGGGCCAAAGATCTTAATGGACATAGACCCTTGCTTCACAGATTCTTTATTTCATCGGGAGAGAGCTCTGAACTGTGAGGCCCAGTGTAAGGGCCCCAGTTTCTCAGTACAGTCTATGGTATTACAATTTGTAATGATCTGGACTCCAAGATCCTGCTCCTTTGGCTTCCTGAACTAGGTCCTGCTTCACAGTGAGGGGAGGTGGTGGTGGTGGTGTTCCATGGGACTGAGCTCTGGCCCTTGAAGAATGGAGCCTTCCTAGCAAGCCAAGCTGGATATGCACACACCCTCTTAGGTCCCCCTTCACAGTATTTTATTCATAGCACTCTCAGGATACTTATCTTCAATTTCTTAGTATTTTTTTAAAAATTATAAATATAATGCATTCTTCCATTAGAAAATATGGAAAACTTGGAAAAGTAGAGGGGGAAAAACATTACCCATAATTTCAACCAAAAAAAAAAAAAAAGATGCATTTGAATTGTGGTGTTGGCAAAGATTACTGAAAATACCACGGACTGCCAGAAGAACGAACAAATCTGTCTTGGAAGAAGTACAGCTGGAATGCTCCTTAGAAGCAAGAATGGCCAGGCTTTGTCTCACGTACTTTGGTCATGTTGTCAGAAGGGACCAGTCCCCAGAGAAGGACACCATGCTTGGTAAAGTAGAGGGTCAGAGAAAAAGGGGAAGGCTCTCAACGAGATGGATTGACACAGTGGCTACAATGATGGGCTCAAGCATAGCAAAGATTGTCAGGATGGCATAGGACCCGTTGTTGTACATAGGGTTGCTATGAGTCAGAGCTGACTCAATGACACCTAACAATAATAATTTCAGCCCACAATGGCAGCCACTGCGACATTTGATGTATTTCCTCATTCTCTGCATTTTTTTTCTGTGAAGTTGAAATGATACTGCACATACAATTTTTTATTGCTTTTTTCATTTGAGCATTGCTCCCATGTTATTACATATTCTCATAATCATCATTTTTAGTGGCAGCTGATACACCATAATGTACTTAACCATTCTCTGAATGTAGGGCATAGAAGGTGGACTCATTTTTTTACTGGTTTAAATCATACTGTAATGGGTATCCTTGCACATAGAACTTTCAGGTAATTTAATCTGGCCTTAAATTGGAATAATTTTATTCATCTTTTTTTTTCCCTTTCTAGATAGTCTCCCTAGCTGGATCTGATTCATCCTTATAGTCACTCATTTATTCATGTGTTCCATCACCAAATACTTGCTCTGTACCTCTGTTGACCAGACTCTGAGAATTGGAGGTATTGTTCTCTCTGTGAATAAGACACAGCCCCAGACCTCCATCAGCTCCCAGTCTGCTGGGGAGTCAAGCATGGAAATGGACAATTTCAGTACATTTGATCAGGGCTGTGATGGAGTCAAGAAAAGGATACTGTGGGAGAATAGAGAAGGGACTCCTAATCAAGTCTATGGACATTAAGATAAGCTTCCTGGAGGAGGTGATGCCTAAATGAGTCATAGGGGATGAATAGGAATTGGTTGGATTTAGGGGAACTTCTCATTAAATACATTGAGTTGAATAAACCAGCTTATCTCTGCTGCTTCCCAAAATCCCTCTAAAATAAGAGTAAAGGAATAAAGAAGGTAGAAACCCATAAGATCTGAGATGCTGACCAGAAGTAAACTATTCCACCCAGAGAACTGCAGAAATGCTCAAAATTCAGAGGCAACATGTGCCAGAAGGCAGGGAGAACAGAAAATGGGAAGAATGTTGAAAGTCTGTTAACAGACTCTCTTGGCCTCTCCTCAACCCCATCCAACCAGAGGATTTGCCCACCCACCCATCAGCCCCATCCTTGCAGATAGAAGTTGATTCTTTGGAAAAACTGAAGCTAAGAGGCTCTGGATTTGGGGACATCAGGGACAATGGAGGATAGGGTAAAACAGGGCTGCAAGCAAAGGATGTGAATCCTAAAATAGTAGGACCCTAGCCTCTTCCCATTCCTCCATTTCTAGGGCACCACAGTAAGAAGCATATAAGAGATCAAAGGATTCTTCTTTGGGGAACTGAAGGGCCCCAGAAAAAAAGGCCTCCAAAAGATGACATTTGTGAATTTTCAAACAAAAGAAGAGGCTTTCAGCCCAGCAACTGTATAGTGAAGCCCACCACCTGGCAAGCTCTACCTACACACAGAGCTTCCAATCTGCTTTTTAATGTCATGGGAATGGATGGCAAGGATCACCAGTCAAAGATCCTTAAGATTAGTGCATTTCATTTTATGTAAATTATATATCAATAAAATTGACTTAAAAAACAAACGCCCAATTGGTCTGATACAAACTGGTGAAACCCTGGAGACTGTGTCCCCTAGTCACTCTTCAGGCCTGGAATTGAATTCACTACTGTGGCTTTCAGCCAAACAATAGATAGGCTTACAAGGTGAGCAATTACATCATGTGGTTCACTCCTTAGAATAATCATGGGAGGTCAGAAGAGCAGCGTTTGCATAGGGAGATAGCTCAGAGGACAGGAATGCACAGGAAAGAAAGACACAGGGAAAAAGGTAACCACAGGGAGGAAGTGGGAAGAGAGCTGTTACATTGTGGGGATTGCAATCAATGTCATGAAACAAAATGTGTATGAACTGTTGAATGGAAAATGAGTTTGCTTTGTAAACTTTCACCCAAATCACAATTTAAAAGAAAAAGCTCAAGCCCTAGGTAGATAGATATTATCAGATAGTCCAGGACTATTTGAGGAAGGCCATCAACCTTAAAGACTAACTTCCCATTGAAGACTGACTCAACCCAGAAAAAAAGGAACTTGGAACAGAGGTAATGAAGTAAGGAGAAGAAACCTGGAAATAAATTCCAGTAGATGGATTAGAAAACAAAACATAAGGAAACAAATAGGGTCGTAGTTTCATGGGATATCCCAGTTATTTGGCCTAATACCATGTTTAGTGCTTCTGTTCAGTGTCCTAGTTCATTGCATAGTGCCTGGGTCTGAAAAGATTTCAAGCAGCCAACCAAGGTACAACAGAGAAAGAAGAGTCAGGAATAGGAGGAAGAGATGTGTGAAGAACTAGATGGTGCCCAGCTACCAATGCCAACCACTCAGGAAAGGATCAAATCTGGAGATCCTGGATAGAGTGGGAGGAAAAACGTGGAACAAAATCCAAAAACTCATTAATGACCAGAATTATTGGTCAGAGGAAGTCTGATGAGACCCCCAATACTATGGCCCTGGAATACATTCTGCACCTGGAATAAAACTCAACCCTGTGGGCTGCCTTTCAGCCCAATAGTTAACAGGATGTACACGCAGACCACTCAACCTGGGATGATGCACCCACATACTCTATGGAACAGTGGACCACGGGGCACCAGAGGACCAACATCCAGGTTGAGGAGATGCAGAACAGGCAGGAGTGCATAAATATGAGGGGCACAGGGGGTGGTTTACAGGGTATGGAGGGGAGGAGACTGGGTTAGGGTTGGACATGGTAAATGGGGAGGAGGAAGAGATGTGTGGCTGCTTGCCTCCATGAACAACTACCTCTTTTGCCATGAGACCAGAAGAACTGGATGGTGCCCAGCAACCATTACTGAACATTTTGATCAAAGATTCTATAGAAGAATCCTGATTAAAAGGGAGAAAATGCAGAACAGAATTTCAAATTCTCCTGGAATCCAGATTTTTCTGGAGCCATGGAAGCTGGAAACAATTGCCCTGAGATAATTTTTAAAACTTAAACCAAAAATATTCCCTGAAGTTTTCTTAAAACCAAACAATAGTTGAGTTTAATGAGTAAAGAATGTCTACCTTGAGCATTATGCTCTTTTTTTTTTTTTAATTGTGGTTTGGGTGAAAGTTAATAGAGCAAATTCATTTTCCATTCAACAGTTTATACACATTTTTGTTTCCTAACGTTACTTGTCAATAACATTAGGAGCTCTGGTAGCGTAGTGCCTAAGCACTTGACTGCTAACCAGAAGGCTGGCGATTTCAAACCCACCAGCCACTCCTCGGAAGAAAGATGGGGCAATCTACATCTGTAATGATACTGCCTCAGAAACCCAAGGAGGGGTCGCTATGAGTCGGATCCAACTCGACGGCACATAACAACAACATTACTTGCAATTCCCTCAATGTAACAGCACTCTTCCTGCTTCCTTCCTAGTTACCACATTTCCAATTGTTCTGGTTACCTAGTACCACTCTGACAAGAATATACCACAAATGGAATGGCTTGAACAAACAAGAGTTTATTCTCTTATAGGTAGGGAGGCTAGAAGTCCTAGTTCAAAGTGCCAGGTTCTAGGGGCTGGGTGAAAGCCCCTCAACCTTGGGCTTCAGCTCTGCCTCTTGCTCCCAGCCCACTGAAGCTAGAGGCATCTCTTCACTCAGGCAGGTACTGGCTGCTGAGGCTAACAAGCCCAAAGTCAACATAAAATGGCACAGTCCCGATGTTACCAAACCACATGGCAGGCCATTCATTCAAGTCCATTGAAAGTCCCAGGATTGGAAGAGCATGGCAGGCTGCTGAACGACTCTGCTATGTACAGGGTTCAAGCATGCCATAAGCTGGAGACCATTCCCAACGCTGTTTTTTATATACGGGAAGCAGACCACATCCCTAAAGCAGCTACTCAGCTGCTTGTAGTAGGTCCCACCATGGAGATGATTGCCAGTCTCATCATGGGGAGTAACTACCACCAGCTGCCCAGCCACTCAATCAGGCCCAGCCAAGTTAACACACAAACATAACCACCACACCAATCATCCTTTTCTGCCCCTTCCTGCCTTCTGAGCTTTGTTTTTTGAGCAAATGCTACTCTTTTGGTCTCCTGTGGTTGATTATTCTGAGGAATATGTTCCTCACAAGTGTTACTTTTCATTTTATGTGCTCTTTCAAGAACAATTTACATGGGATCGAATTGACAATAGCAACTCGAAGGATTAGATAGGTACCTTAGAGACCAGTGAGTTTATATTAATGGGGGAGGAACAACTCAGAAAATGAGGGTGAGAATGTTTGCACAACTTGAAGAATATCATCAGTGTCACTGAATTGTATATGTAGAAATTGTGGAATTGGTGTAGTTTCTGCTATGTATATTCTCAACAACAACAAATATAAATTATGTTTTTAAAAAGGTGAGGAGGCAGAATAACAAGACAGCGATGGACAACAGAAAAGAAAAGATGAGAAAATTAGAGGATCAATAGAGAATGGAGGAAACAGCAGGAAGAAAAATATCAAGGACATAGTACAAGAACATTTCCCAGAACTGAAGGAGTGAAAGAGCCCACTAAATATCCAGCACAATAAATAATAAAAAGACCCACACTGAGGTATGCTACTATGAAATTTCAGAATACCAGGGGTAAAGAGAAGATCCTAAAGTCTTCCAGAGGGGGGAAAAATACATCATATACAAAAGATCAAGAAAAAGAATGACATTGGACTTCTCAAAACCACAGTGGAAGCTAGAGGACAATGGAGCAGGAGGGAAAAGAATTTCTAAACTAAAAGTCTATACTCAGCTGGATTAATCATTTTCAGACATGTAAGGTCTAAAAATTTTATGTCCTAAGCCTTTCTTCTCAAGAATGTGCTGCAGCAAGTTGTGAACATAAATTTGGGGAAAAAAAGACCTGAAATCTAAGAAACAGAACATCCAACACAGAAGAGAGGTGAAGGGAACCCTCCAGGATGAGTGGAAAGGGAGATCTTAGGGCAACATCTGTGCAGGCCTGTAGAGTAACCAGTCTAGATTGCATCAGGAGGATGAATGTCTCTAAAGAATAAATGAATCAATGTCAAAACATACTAAGAGGAGAATTACACTTGTGACAGAGTTTAGGAGAGTTGAGTTGATTATATGCAGGAAACTAAGCTAACAAAAAAAATTAAAAATCAAAATTTGTGTGGGAAAGAAATTATTAATAGCTATGCAGTCATAGTGCCTAAGGCACCTGACTGCTAACCAGAAGGCTGGCGGTTCAAACCCACCAGCCACTCCTCGGAAGGAAGATGGGGCAATCTACTTCCATAGTGATACTGCCTTGTAAACCCAAGGAGGGGTTGCTATGAGTTGGGTCTGACTCAATGGCACATAACAACAACAGCAACATGCAGTCATAATCTACCCCCTGTCTGTCAGGATAGCTTGTGTGTTGCTGTGATGCTGGAAGCTAACCAGCAACACTGTCTGACTTACTTGCTTTGGACACATCATCAGGAAGATAACATCATGTTTGGTGAAATAAAGGGCCAGCGAGGGGAAGGGAGAACCTTGGTGAGATGAATTGGCATAGTAGCCCCAATGATGGACTTGAACATCCCAGAGATTTTGAGGATAACACAGAACCAGGCAACATTTCATTCTGCTGTACATAATGAAATGGAGTTGACTTGAGAGCAGCTATCCATCTATCTATGCAGTCATAATAATGCAAGCCATTAATATGGAGTCCCTGAGTGGCACAAATGGTTAAGCACTCAACTGCTAGCTGAAAGGTTGGTGATTTGAATCCACCACACAGAGGTACCTTGGGAGACAGGCCTTGAAAACCCTGTGAAGCAGTTCTGACCTGCATACACAGGGTCACCATGAGTTGGACTTGACTTGACAGCAGCTAAGGACAACAAAAACAATATTGATTTGCCCAGAACTTTGGAATGTAGGTATAATGTAGAATGAGAGGCAGAGAAGTGTATGTGCATCTGTATGAGAATGGCGGCTGGTAGTGGTAATGACCTTGTGTGTAGAAATTCAGTACATAATATATAAAACAAAAAATAAATAAATAAAGTGATAGTATTGTGTATGTGTTCTTTTTTTTCCAAATTTAACATTTTATTTGTGTGTGTGTGTGTGTGTATTTTTATATATATATAGGAGCTCTGGTAGCACAGTGGCTAAGGCACTTGACTGCTAACCAGAAAGTTGGCGGTTCAAACCCACCAGCCACTCCTCGGAAGG
>NW_006922597.1:130591-135306 GCF_000298275.1 Orycteropus afer afer
AGGTGCAGGTTTGCTTCTTTAAAAGTGGGAAGGTAAATACCTGGAAAATCTTTTAAAAGAGTTAAAAATTATTTACCTGTAAGAGTGGGATTTGGGGTAAGGAGGAGTAGAGCAAGGGATTTGTGGAATTGTTGTTGTTGTTGTTGTTATAATCCTCATAGTACTATTTGCTTCAAAATGTATATACTTGTATTACTTTGGTAAAAATAAATAAATAAAATTTAAAAAGGACTCACAAGAAAATTTCAGGAATGGATTAATAATGCAAGCATATTATTTAGAAATATAAAGTAAACTCAGAAAAAAGTAACTAGAAGGGTGTGATAGTTAAGGTTGTATGTCAACTTGGCTGGGCTGTGACTTTGAGTGGCTTGGTAGCTGTGATGTAGTTGTTCTCCATGATGAGATTGGATGTTATGTAATCATCTCTATGGTGGAATCTGCTGTAAGTAGTTAATCAATTGAAGGAGAGTTGCCTTCAGGGTGTGGGCTGCTTCCAGTGTATATGGAAAGGATCTTGCATTTGGCCTGTTGTCATCTCCATTTCCCTGGACTTGAACCAGTCGTCTGTCGTGTTGCCTGCTGATCTTGAGATTGTTGCCTTTGTAGCCTACAAGCCAACAATCTGTCATTTCACCTGCCAGTCTTGGATTCGTCAGTCTCAGAAACCAGCAGTCTGCTGTACTGCCTGCCAATCTTGAGTTTGTCAGCCCCTGCAGCTGTGTGAATTAGGAAAAGCCTCCAGCTCTAGTGTGCTTGGAACAAAAGGCAGAGCTGAAGTCCAAGGTTGAGGGTCCTTTACCCAGCCCCTAGAGCCAACACACTGAATTCAGCCTTCTAGCCTCCTAACTAACTGTAAGAGAATACATTTGTTTGTTAAAGCCATCCACTTGTGGTATTTCTGTTATAGCAGCACTAGAGAGCCAAGACAAAGGGTGTGAAAGGAGGCTGTTGTTATAATCCTTTTATAATTTGACATTTTAAACCATGTTCAAGTATTACTTTACTAAAATTAAAAACAATTTGTAAAATAAGTGTTTGGGGGAGGGGCAAGAGTGTTCCAGGTAGCAGATATTAAATGTGATGAGGAGATAGCCAGGAAGGGCAGACCAAGGTTATGAAGAGCTTTAGAGAGTTTGGACTAGGTCCTGAGGTTGTTGGGAATTACTGAGTGTTTGAAGCAAGAGAGCCATATCAACTGATCTGTGCTATAGAATTGTTCCGTTAACAGCAAGTGTGAGAAGGTAGTTGTCCACTGAAGAGACTTGCAGTAAGGTGCTCGGGAGAGAAGTTGCGTGGCTACCCAAGGGCCTAGTTCTCAACTTTTGAGGAGACCTGCATGATTCCTGGGCTGGGGTACCCACCTCTTTTTCCTCGGGGCTGGGAGGAGCCCTGTTCACAGTTGCCCTTTAAATCTCCTTTTTTAAAACTCAACTTCAATTGGTCAGTCTCCTTCTGTTGGATATCAGGACATACTAGTTGTCATTGAGTTGATTCCAACTCAATGGTGACCAGATATATTTCAGAATAGGACTGTGTTCCATATGGTTTTCACTGACTGAGACCTTTCAGAAGTATCCCTAGGCCTTTTTTGCTAGGCACCTCACACCGGATTCCAACCTCCAACTTTTCAGTTAGTAGCGCTCAACTATTTGCGCCACCCAGGGACTCCATCTTTCTTTTGGACACATGACTTTTTATTGGTGTAAAAATATAGGCAACATAACATTTGCCATTTTAACATTTTTCACGTGTAGAATTCAGGAAGACCAATTACATCAATCATGTTGTGATTTTTTTTTTTTTAAGACCTACTTCAAATCTTGGCTTTAGGTCCAGTCTGTCTCTTTCAGATGACTTTATATATCTTGTTTCTGATGCATTTTGTGTTTGTTTATTAGTTTACCTCTCAAAGGAAAACTTTGTTTATCTAATTCTGAGTTCTTGGGAGGAGGCACTTTATTGTTTCTCGAATCACTGCTTATAAATGGCTTGGAAGGTACAAACTAGAGGCAGAGAATTCAGTCAGCAGGCGAGAGCAGAAACCTCAGTATGGCAGCTCAAGGGCCTACATTCTTTCCAGTCATTTTGTCTTGTTGTTCCAAAAGTCCCTGAAGGCTTCAAGAACTTGCAATGTTCTGGCATTTTTTCTTCCATCTGCCAAATTGCCTCTTCTACCTGGAAGCAGCAACACCAACATCCCCAGTGAGACTACATGCCCAAGATTTTGGTCCAGAAAATATGGTTGCAGGGAATGGGGACTTATTGTTTAAGGGTACTAAGTTTCTGTTTGGGGTGATTAAAAACTTTTGGAAATAGATGGTGATGGTTGCATAACATGGTGAATTAATTAATGTAACTTGTGATGGTTAAGGTTGTGTGTCAACTTGGCTGGGCCATGATTCTCAGTGGTTTGGCAGTTATGTAATAATATAATCACCTCCCTGATGAGATCTGATATAATATAATCACTTCCATAATGAGTTCTGCTATGAGCAGCCAATCAGTTGAAAGAGAGTTTTCTTGGAGGTGTGGCCTGCCTCCAGTCTATAAATGGATGTTCCAGCAAGGCTCTGGCTTGCTCTGGATCCCCAGCTACAGCACCATCTCATGCCAATCTCCCGGTTCTGTTGCCACCAGTTCCCCGCCACTGTTTCTTGCTGTCTGCACGATTTCCTGTGTTAGAACTCTCTTCACTTCCTTCTGAGCCCTCACCAGAATTTCCTTTGACGTCCTTAATTCCACCAACAGTCTCTTGAAGACAATCTAGGTTTTTACTATTTAGGCACCTTAAAACTCTTCCAGCTTCTACCCATTACCCGATTCCAAAACCACTTCCACATTTTAGGTATCTGTTAAAGCAGCACCCACTCCCTGGTACCAAATTCTGTCTTAGTTATCTAGTGCTGCTATAACATAAACGGATGGCTTTAACATACAGAAATTTATTCTCTCACAGTTTAGGAGGCTAGAAGTTCAAATTCAGGGTGCTGACTGTAGGGGAAGGCTGTATCTGTCAGCTCTGGAGGAAGGTCCTTTTCTCCTAACATCTGTCAGCCTGGCATTCCTTGGAGATCTACACGTGTCTTGGCACTAGATAACTAAGACTAAATAACTAAGACATCACTGAATTGTACACTTAAAATGGTTAAAATGGCAAATGTCTTGTTACATATATTTTAGCACAACAAAATTTTAAAAGAAAATATGATCACTATACTTATAAGGGAATCCCTGGATGGTGCAAATGTTTAAATGCTTGGCTACTAACTGAAAGATTGGTGGTTTGAACCCATCTAGAGGTGCTACAGAAGAAAGGCCTGACCATCTACTTCCAAAAAATCAGCCACTGAAAACCCTATGGAACACAGGGTTGCCAGAAGGCAGAATCAGCTCAATGGCAACTGATATATATTTACTTACAGAGTTTCAATAAGTTAGTTTCTTGAGCATCACTACTGAGGATGGGGTTGGGTATATCCAAGCCTTTTGAGAATCCTTGGGGTCAATATCACCTTTCATTAAGAGAAGGCTACTGACATGGATTGACAAAGGGAGGTCTAGTCCTTCTTAGAATTAAGGGAAGTGGAGAAGAGTCTGTTAGTACATCTCTGGCCTGATATTGGGGAATGATGACAAGGGAACTCACCTTAATAATGTGTATGTACCCCGCACTGAGCTACTGGTACAGTGGAGAGTGGTGGTAAGAGCACAAGTTTTGAGGTTCAGTCCAAGCTCTCCAACTTGTGTGACCTTGGGAAAGTAATTTGAACCTCTCTCTCAATTTCATCATCTTAACATTGTATGAGTAATGCTCACTTTGCAGGATTAAAGAAGATAATGTATGGAGAGACCCTGGTATATAGTAGGTGCTCAATGATTGTCCATAATGATGATTATCTATGTTGCTTATACTCTAAAGTAGATTGAGACAGGTGGCCAGTCTGTGAATTCCTTGAGGGGTTATATACCTGGATCAGACTGAATAAATGTGTTCTAGGGTGTGGGATGGGATGGGGTGGTGTAGGGACCAGCCTGCCTGGGGCAGAGGGTTAGTGTTAGGGAGAGAGGCTGAGGGGTTTGGGCTCTCAGGCAGTTGGAGAGTCATTAAAGATAGGCCTCTCAGACCTGGTACCTGAAAGTAACTGGGCTAGGCCTCAGAAGCAATCTCGCTGCTGTGGAGAAGGAAAGTTTTAATAAATGTGAAAAGGTGCTCTATTGCCCTGGCTCTCTGTTCCTTTAAGAGGATGAGAAGTCTAACAGTTGGTACACCTGTCAATGACTGAACATGTCCTCTGTGTCAGGCACTGTGCTGGGCCAAGCCTCGTAGCTAGTTCTTAAGGGAAGTGGTTCTTGCCCTCCTCCCCACCCCATGCCATTTTACAAGCGAAAAAACTGAGGCTGGATTATATGGTTAGTAAGTAGTAGAACTGGAACTGCTGTACTCAGCCACTGACTGAGCCCCAACAACCTGATGCTTCCCTGCCTCACCTCACTGGCCCATCCTCCATTCACTCTTTCAACAAACTTCCCTTTCAACACCTCCCTTCCCTGTGTGTCCCCTCTCACTTTACACTCAGTGTAGATGAACTGCTTCCCTCAGTGAAGTCATAGCTTGATTCTCTCACCTGAGGTCAGAGTCTGTGATGTGTTCATATCTGTCTGCTCCACAGTGTAGCTTGGGAGAGGGGGGAAGATAGGGGTAAAGAAATTGG
>NW_006922597.1:135477-142137 GCF_000298275.1 Orycteropus afer afer
ACACACACCCCCAAACACACACACACACACACACACACACATGCACATGTGTGAATTCTTCTTAGGAAGGAGTAGCCAGAGGGGCATGGCTCACACTTCACTCATTCCTTCAAAGCTGACCCCCACTCAATTCTCTTCTCTTGATCTTTCCTTGCCTCTGAGGGGGGCCTTACAATGAAGAAAGCAGACCAATGTAGTAAAAAGAAGCCCAGCAGCTGACTCATTTATTCTCTCTCAGCTTCATTCTCTTCATCTGGAAAATAAGCAGGTTGGACCAAGCAATTGCCAAAGCCTCTTCTATGTTGTTAATAATACCTGGCATTTGTCTAGTGGGTTACAAAGGGCTTAATAATCCCAACAGCCCTGTGAGAATTGGCCTTGTTACAAATGGGGAGACTGAGGCTCAGAAGTCAAGTGACTTGCTTGGGTCACAGGGCTGGTAAGTGTCAGAGCCATTATCTGAGCCTAGGTCTCTCTGTGTTTAAAGCTCAGGCTTTCCCCCTGCCCTCAGCTGTAGGCTGCCTCTCAGGCCACTTAGAGGAAAGCTGCACTCCTCACTGTGACCTACTAGGCTCCACACAGTTGGCTCCTGGTACCTCTTTGACCTCACCACTGACCACTCTTCCCCTAGCTTACTCCACCCCACCACACTGACCCCTCCATGTTCCTCCAACTAACTAGGCACTTTACCATCCCACAGCCTTTGTACTTGCTATTTTCTTTGCATGAAATACCCTTCCCCTAATTTTTATGATTTTTTTAGGGCACAAGCTCCCAACATAGGGCAGAGAGGGAGAAACAGTAGAGAGGATATACTGATTATTGTTTCTTTTCTCCCCCCCCCCCACTCTGTTTCCCTTTCAGGTCTGATGGTGAAAATTCCAGAACCGTCAGGTCAGTACCTCCTTTCTTTAGTAGTAGTTGGGAGATGGGGCAGGGACGGGGGTAGGCGGGCTCTGGTTTATTTCAGGATTCACAGGCAGGGGCTGGGGACAAACTCAGGGCTTTTTCCCACTGGTTTTGGGGGGGTGGGTACTAAGTGGTGTGGGAGGGCGGGGGTAAAATATGGTCGTCATGGGGAGGGGTTTGAAGACTGTTCCTCAGTCTATCTGACCCTAGCTAAGTCTGGAGTTTGGTCAAACACTGTATGTACTCATTGAAGCTGCCCAGATATGAGAGCTAATCTCTAAAGTCATCTCTGGACCTTTCCCCAACTCCTCCTCTCAGGAGAAGAGGGCACAGTAGGTACTGGGCTTCCCTGGTCCAGACTTTGTGTTCCACTCTGAACCATGCCAGCACTGAGTAGTGGAATTTGGATGGGCTTTTGGTGTGACACATGCTAAATATTAGAAATACACATTATGGTGACAGTAAAAAAGTTTTGCATGCATGGTAAAAATGTTAACAAGCTTCAGTACATTTTAAGGGTGTGATTAATCTACCACTTGAGGCAGGAGCAAAACTAGGGTAGAAATGGGCTATTTGTGCACTACGTAGGGCCTTAACCTATCGGAAGCTTCATCAAGATAGAGGTCTCAAGCACAGGGACCTTCTGGGAATGATTGGAAGCTCAGGGTAGGGCCCAACCAATCTTAACATCCAGGCAGGGGGTTATGGGATGGGCCAATGGGATGAGGTGGGCAAAGCAGTGCGAGGATCTAGGTAGGCAGCAGGGGCATGGAATGGGTACAATTGATCCTAGGCAGGGCTTCAACTAGCTTATCACCTTTGTGAAGAATAGAAAAAAGCATCCCTTTGAAGGGCAACCCCTCTGAATGGATCAATTGGAGAAATGTCCCCTTTCCTCTAGTCTATTACAGCTCTTCACCAGAGTTTGTGGCTTGGTGAGTGCAGCACAGATTGGGGGGAAGGCCCCCACTTGTGCTTTCTTGGCTGTGAACCCTTGTGCAGGGCACAGCTTGTCCAACCATATGCAGTAGCCCTGGTCCTATCATCCAGGCAGTGGATATGGGACCAAATAAAATAACCCCATTGCTGTCGAGTCAATTCCAATTCCTAGCAACCCTATAGGACAGAGGAGAACTGCCCCACAGGGTTTCCAAGGCTATAAATATTTATGAAAGTAGATTGCCACATCTTCCTCCTGTGAAGCAGCTGGTGGGTTTGAACCACCAGATTTTCGGTTAGCAGCTGAGCACCTTAAACATTATACCACCAGGGCTCCTTGAATATGAGACAGGGGCAGTAAATCCTAGCATACATACATATGTGTGATAATACACATTCTATTCTGGCATCCCAGGCAGAGGGATGCCTAGGACCAATGTAGGACTATGGGATGGAAGCACACTTAGGTTCACCATTCAGGCAGGGGCAATGTGATATACACAGTCAATTCTAGTGTCCAGGCAAAGCATGTATGATGAAAGATAATTTATCCCAGCATGCAATCAAGGAGTATGGCATAAGCACAGCTTGTTCTAGCATTTAGGAGGTACTAGTCTAGCAAAGGACATGGATTCTACTGTCCCACTGTAGATTTACAGAAAGGAAACTTGGGTTTATTCTGAGCCTAGGGCTCCCCCAGGTATCCCTGTTGCTATGCCTCCTCCTTGTTGAGGAACCAGACTGAAGATGTCTCTAGTTCTTAGCTCTTCCCAGGAGGGGAGTTCATGGAACCTATAGCTCAGGGTATTTAATAATTATCATAATCATAAGTCATATGATGACACATGTTGGGTCTTTACAATTTATAGAAATTGTCAGGGACTTTCTTTTGTTTGATCTTCCTGGTGACATTGTAGGGGGACCCTGGGCTGGCCTTATCATCACAGTTTTATAGTTGAGGAAACTGAGGGTCTGGGTGGTTAAAGGTTTTGCCTAAAGCCATGCAACTAATATATCGCTGAGCCAGGATTCAAACCCAGATCTGCCTGGCACCAACCTCAGAGCCCTGCCCACTCCATCAGTGCAGGAGCTCTCAACAGCCTACTAGATAATAATAATCATCCTCATCTTTATCTTAACATTAGTAATAATAGCAATTACCATTTTTCCCTCACATACTAAGAACTTTGAATATGGTATTATTGCATTCTCACAGCAGCTCTGTTAGGCATGGATTAGGATCCCTGATTTACAAATGAGGAAAGAGGTTTCCCAAGAAGAGGGTATGAGGCAGGGTGGTATCACTCCAATTCATGCCCTGGACTGTCTGGTTCTGAATCCAACATTTGTTTTACTAAGACATGCTTCCTGGCATCCATCCTGAGTCCACAGTCAAGGAGGCTATAGGGGTCTTGAGGACTCAGCAATTGGGAAAGCAAGGGTCAAGTTTGGGCTGTGGAAAGGGCTTCAAACATAGCACTTGTGGGGCTAGATATTGCAATCATGGTGGGGTCCTCTGAAGATGCTCTCAGGACACATAACTCAGTTCTTGAGTTCATTTCAGTTATGGGTCAGGGATAACTTCCTATAGAAGGCAATGTCTGAATTGAGCTGTGGAGGACTAACACATAGGGAGAGCATCCCTGGAGGAGGAATCTACATGTGTAATAAAATGAAGGATGGGTTTAGGCACAGTAAGTAGTCTGTTGGGCTAAAACAGAAGATCCTGGCAGGAAAAGAACAAATGTTGAAGTTCAGAGTGCCAGCTGGGAATGGGTCACAGATACCTTGTATCGTTAGTGGGGAGCCAGGAAATGTTGTGGAGGAGAGAGGAAGAGGCTCCATGGCATAGAAAGGGCAGAAACTTGTGATCCAGGCAAATCTGAGTTCCATATTTGACCAGATTGCTTCCTAATTATGTGCATCTGGACAAATATCTTTCCTCATCTATTAAACATTGTGTGTGTGTGTGTGTGTACACGCTTACCTGCACACATACATACACAGTGTGTAGTGGTGGGGATGTTGAGATAGGAAAAAAAAAAAAAGCAAGGAGAAGATCTAGGCCTTGGTTGTTTTGGAAACTGAACACCTGAACACCAAGGAGTGAGCAAGGTAGGTGGATTGAAAGCCACCTGTGGC
Source organism: Orycteropus afer afer (assembly GCF_000298275.1). Taxonomy (NCBI): domain Eukaryota; kingdom Metazoa; phylum Chordata; class Mammalia; order Tubulidentata; family Orycteropodidae; genus Orycteropus; species Orycteropus afer. The sequence goes on from NW_006922597.1 coordinate 139,468, forward strand.
AGGACCCAGGCCTGAAGGCTTCTAAGTTTGGGATGCTAGAGGAAGTGCGAGTCCTAATTAGAGCCAAACAGCTGGTGTTGGGGGAGGGCTATAGATTTCCTGTAGATCTGTGAGAGGTTGTCATGCTAAAGGCACCTTAAACATAGATTCAGAGAGGGGCTGGCCTTAGCTTAAGGTCACAAAGCTAGTTATTGGCAGAGACCCTAGCCGTGTGATTTTTGCTAAGTCACTTAACTTCTCTGATCCTTAGTTTCCTCATTGATACAATGAGGACACTAATTCAGGCTTCTCTGGGTTAATGAAAGAAGTTAAAATAAGCAAGCCTCGGCGTAAAATAGTGGCTCAACAAATTGTTGTGCCTTCTGCCTTCTAACCCAACCTATTGTCATATACTGTGTAGTCAAGCTGGAAACATGTGAAGTGTAGAACTTGAGAATAGAGAGGGGAAAGAGGAGTCTGATAAAGCCCTCCACCAGAAGAGAAAGGGAACCCATGCCTAGAAAGGCATGGCCACAGTGAGGGTCAGGCTGGAACTCAGGGACCTTGGGGACCAGGTGGGGTTGCTAGGCACACAAGGATGAGAGCAGGAGGAGGTGGCCTGTTGCTAGGGAAGGAGGGAGGGGGTGGGGGAGCTACTGACACTCGCAGAGCCAGGGACGTCCCCATGGCAACGGGAGCCACTGCAGTAGGGAAAAGAAGTGGGAGGAGGAGCCACTGCTGGCTCTGTTCCCAGCTGAGGCCTCCCACTCTGGGCCTCAGTGCCCCCATCTGTCCAACGGGAGTTTGGATTAGACAATGTTTAAGATTCTTTCTTGATTTGACCTCCTGGCAATCTGAGATGGCAGAAACCTCATAAACCTTCCATGGCTCCCCCATCCATATGTCCAGGACACTGCCAGTCCCAGCACCTCCCCAGCTGCATCCCACTCTTCCCTCCCATGCTGCCTCCTGTTCAGCTCAGCCTGGTTGCCCACCCTGCCCAGCTCTCTGTTTCCACTGTTTCCTTTGTCTGGAACCTTGTCATTTACTGCTTGCTGCATGCTGTCTGGCTCTAGGAGGTCTACCTACCCACTCTAGTAAGCCTTCCCTGAATGCTCTAGTCCATCCTGATGCCTTTCTCCCTTCCAGGGTTCTCTGGCCCCAAAAATCTGAGCTCCTCCTTCCATCCTTAGTAATGACTGCTGAAATTTATTAAGCTGCTTCTAAGGGCTGGGCTCCACACATGACTCTTTACAACTAGTAGCTCAAAATTTTACAGTAAATCTATCACACCATATCGTGAGTCTCCATTTTACATATGAGACAATCCTCTGGGAGCGTGTGTGACTTGTCTGAGGTCCTCCAACACTATATGGTGGAGCCAGGTTTGGAACTTGGCTCTGTGTAATTGCTGCTACACCAGGCCAGAGGTGGGGGTGTTCATCATTGTCATCATCACCATTCTTGTTTCACAGATGAGAAAATGAAGATTTAGAGAGCTAAAATAATTTGCAACTTGGTAGAATTAGAATATGACTCCAGACCATAGGATTGGTAATCACCATACTATATTGTAGTTAACTTAGTTGTATTCCAGAAGCATGTATGGAGCATTCACTATGGGCCAGGCCTGTGTTGGGTGATACCATGGGGCAGATGGAAGCAGGCAAACAAGACACAGATCACCTAGCTCTGACAAGACCAAATGGGAGTGTGATAATGAGGCAGAATGCCAGTGTATGGACAAGTGTCCTAGAGAAGGTAGAGATGGATTCTGACTGTAGGACAGAAGGGGAGGGAGGGGGAGCGAATTGGTAGTTTTCCCAGAGGAAGTACCTTTCCAGGAAGCTCAAGAGGAGTAAGAGGTTCCTCTTCTCTCCTTCCTCTTTGTGTTTTCCTGCCCCCGCCTAGCCCAGCCCCAGGAAGTGGTGACCCCTAAGCTGGCTGGGTGCCTGGTTGGCACCAAAATAAACTTGCCTCCTCTCTCTTCTCCTCCCTTCGCCTCTGTCCCCTTTGTCCCGGCTTTAATTAGCAACCCTGGAGATGAGTCACTTGGCAGCTGGGGAAGGAGGGCTGCACAGAGCCCAGTCAAGTCTCAACTCCTGCCCTGAGCCTTAGGGGCAGTGTCACTGTGTTCATATGTGTGGGTGTATGTTACTGCATGTCATTAAGGCTCTGTATCAGTGTGGTATGAAAGTGCAAAGGCAATGTTGCATGCTGGCATGTGTCCATGCACGTAGGGGTGTCTGAATAAGTGTATCTGGTTGCTGTTGTGTTTATTTCTGTGTGTCAATGGATGTCAGTGCACATGAGTGTGTGGTTGTAGTGTATGTCTGTGGTAGCAAGTGTCAGGAAATGAGGGAGCTTTGGGGTGAATAAACACAAACACTGTATAATTGCATTCACCCCTCCCAAGATAAGTGCTCTTTGTTTTTGCTTATGCAAGTCATGTGCTTATATTCCCAGTTTTCATTTGTCTTAGTCTGGGTACATTTTGCTGCAAGGAACAGAAACCCACTCAAACTAGCTCGAGAATAAAGGGGAAGTGGGAAACTGTTGTGAGGTTACGTGTCACAGAATCTAAGAACAGGAAATGAAGTCCAGCCGGGCCTCATGCCAACTGGAAATGGGACCAGGAAGTCAGGAAGCAGGGTTGTGCTTTCTCTCTCTCTCTCTCTCTCTCTCTCTCTC
>NW_006922597.1:142237-159296 GCF_000298275.1 Orycteropus afer afer
AAGGGGAAGTGGGAAACTGTTGTGAGGTTACGTGTCACAGAATCTAAGAACAGGAAATGAAGTCCAGCCGGGCCTCATGCCAACTGGAAATGGGATTAATAAGTCAGGAAGCAGGGTTGTTCTCTCTCTCTCTCTCTCTCTCTCTCTCTCTCTCTCTCCATTTCCTGGCCTGTGTTTCATCTCTTGGCATATCTCATTGCTTACCTGGTCTTTGTTATCTCTTCACTCACTTCTCTCTCTGGACTGCCTTCCTCTGCTTTCACATGGCCTACCATGGCCACCTGGATTGGTACAGTGGCTGCAGTGATGGATTCAGGTATACTAGGATCGTGGGGCTGGCACAGTGGGCAGTGTTTCATTCTGTTGTACATAAGGTTGCTATGAGTCGGAGGAGACTCGACAGCACATAACAATAACAAACCATGGCCACCAACCTAGAAATTCTGTGACCTTCCAGCTTTAGGGTTTACCCCCCATATGATTGCAGTGCCTCCGTCTAGCCTATGGTATTCACAGAGCAGCAAGGTGCTGTAGATGGGAGTAGATTCTCTTAGAAGTGATCAAGGATAGAGGGTATTCCTTTGACAATGAGCACACAATTTTTGTATATATAAGTGAGGTCAGAACCTGGGGGTAGTCTGTGCAGAGGTCAATGATTGCCAATTGGTTGGTTGCCAATCCATCAAGTTTTTTTTTGTTTGTTTCTAGTCTATTGCAAGTAGACCTTTGCTTACTATGCCTCTCAAGTTCCATGTTCTTGTATCAGAGCACATGGTTTTATCTTTTAAAAAATCCTTTCATTTTATGCCAAAATGTCTTTTAAATGCATGGTGAATATTACCATTGCTACCAGTTTGTGCTAATTTTTATAGCCACAGAACAACTGGCATAATACCACCAATATTATACCTTCTACCAACTATTTGGTTGCTTCAGATATTTTTGTTTTATTATTGCAGTGACTGAATTTATAGTCATCTGCAGTTTATAATTATAAGCACACATTATCAATATTATCAGCTTGATGCTTGAGCTTACTTTTCTATTAATACAAGCCCTACAGTTTTTACATTAATTACAGAGGGAATTAATGACCCTTTAGACAAGTTTTCACCTATGAGTAAGGAGTTTGGAACCAGCTGTTCCTGTAATGACTGTTCTCCGATGCAGGAGCAATGCCCACAGCTCTGACCTCAGTCTGGCCTCACATCCTCCACGACCTCCTTTGGGGCCTTCTGTTTCTGGCCTGGCTCATAGGAGGTACTGTTGTTATTTTTAATAAAAATAATAGTATTATTATTACTATTAAAGTCATCTTCTATATAAATGGTAAACCTGAGTGGGAGAGATTATCCCAGGCTTAAGGCAGAGTCTTCAACTCTTTCCCCCTCCTTTTTTTAAATTCTTCCAAATACTAATAATTGCTTTGATTCATAAAGTACCTACTATGTATTAGGTATTGTTATGGAGTACTTGACACAGTCTTTAATTTTCATGGCCACCCTGCCAAGCAGGGGTAATTGAATCTATTTTACAGGAGGGGAAATTGAAACCTAGAGAGGTAAAGTGACTTGCCCTAAGTTATCCACCCATCCATCCTTCCACTCATTCATTCACTCATTCAAGGACAATTTATTGAGTACCTACAATGTACCAGACACTGTGTTATGTGCTCTTGATACAGTGGTGAATAATAGTGATGGGCCTCACTCTGTTGAGACTCACTGCCTGGTAGGGGAACAGACAATTAAGACAATTATAGGGGAAGTACAGGGAGATATGGGAGAACCTTGGAAGTATACCCAACCCAGCCTGAAGGTCGGCTTCTCCAAGCTGACACCTAAATTGAGATTTGAGGGATGAGTGGAAGTTAGCCAGGCAAAGGATGGGGACAGAGTGAAGTAAAATGAGGAGTGTTTCAGGCAGAGCAAAACAATGTTTGCCAGAGTTGTGGGGTGGAGTATTTGGTACTCATAGAAGAAAAAAAAAAAAAAAAGCTGTATCTTCATTGAGACCAAGGCATCATGAGAGATGGTCTGGAAAGGGGGAAAAAGGTAAATTGGGAGGCTGGACCAGGAACCTTGATCAGTTGGGCCCAGAGCTGAGTTGCTGCAGGACCCAGGAGCAGAGTTTCCATGTTTTCTAGGCTTCTGGAGACATTTGCTTGCATGTCTCTAAGAGCACGTCCTTGCCAGCGGCTGGCCCAAGATTCTAGGAACCACAGTGCCATCTAGTGTCTACCAGTCCATCTTGCTGCCTTCACCTCAGTGTAGATTGTTTCCCACCATTTATTGACATAGGTGACTAGATGCTCTGTAGTGGGTACTGGGGACACTGAGATGAGTAAAACAGGGCCCCTATCCTCAGAGAGCTCACATTCAAGAAAAAACATGTGAATAGACAGTCTAAATAATCCTGGATGAGAGGAACACAGGGTGAGTAGGACACCAGGGAGGTGGCCCAGCCAACCTGGGTAGAGTAAGGGCAGGTTCCCAGAAGGCACAACCTGTAAGATGACTTTTGAAAAAGAAGGAGGGACTAGTCAGGCAGGGAGGTAGAGGTAAGAGCTGAGAGAAAGAGCCTTTTGAACAGAGGGACAGTGCATGCAAAAATGAGGCATGGAGCCTCAGTGTGTGGCTGAGAATTGCAAATCGTTCTGTCTAGGTGGAAGATAGGAGGAAAGCTGAGACTAGTTGGAGGTAAGAGCAGGAACTAGTTCACCGAAGATTTAGGATGCCTGCTGGTAGCTCATAGTAGGCACTTGATGAGTGGAATCATATAACGAGCTTCCTGACTGCTTTTGGGTCACAAACCCATGAGGATCTGGTGAAAGCAGGAGATGGTCTCCTCAAAAATGTGCTTTTACTAATATTTTTCATACTATTTTAAGGAGCTTCAGTGACACTCTCATCTCTGTCTCTCCATGAACAACAGACTTCCAAATTTCTCTTAGCATAAATGCTAAAGCCCTTACCATGGCCTCTAAGGCTGTGAATAATCAGTCCCCTTGTCTACTTTTCCAGTCTCTCCTCTCTCCCCTCTGCTTTGTCCACTCAGCCATTTGGCCTCTCTGCAGTTCCTGGAAATAGCACCAAGCTGTGTCCTCTTGCCTGGAATGCTCTCCCCCAATGTCTCACTTTTTGCTTAGTTTAATTCTATTAGTTGTTGAACATCTGTCTCTTCTCCATGAAAGCAGGACATTGTCTACCCTTAGTCTCTGCTGTACACAGCACCTGGCCCAGTGCCTGGTATACAGGATTTGTTGAATAAGTCAATGAAGGACCTACCAGTGGCCCATGGCTGGGTCAGGCTCCTTATCCTTACTGTATTTTTCTGCAAATAACATGCCCACACATATAACACACATAGCATGCTTAGGGAACTAACGTGTGAGGGGCTTGTGTTGGCAAAAAACATGTAACACATGCATTATTTGTGTAAAAATAAAGTAATTCTTTCTTTCCTTCAGCTTCTGGTGGGTTATCATAAGTGTACCCAACATGCTAAGATATGTCTGAATTCCAAGAGTAGCCTCAGATAAAGGACTTTTCCCCCGAAAGGTCTCCCCATCCCTGAAACAAACAGGCTTCCTGGGAGAAGAGTTAGACCTTCTAAGGCTGAGACTCTTCATCATGTTCACACTTTGTCTGCCTGGATTCTTACAAGAATCTGTGAGGTAGGAATTGTTGCTGCTCTTTTAGAGATGAAAAAACTGAGCCTAAGAGTGGTAGAGCAATGTGCTCAGGGTCACCCAATAATACCAGGCACCGAAGTTTAGGTTCTTTGCCTCACCAGAGAGGGAATAGGACTTGCCTAGGGTTATAGTGCCTAAAGTGCTTGACTGCTAACCAGAAGGCTGGTGGTTCAAACCCCTCAGCCACTCCTCAGAAGGAAGGTTGGGCAATCTACTTCCACAAGGATACCGCCTCAGAAACCCAAGGAGGGGTCGCTGTGAGTCAGATCCTACTCGACGGCACATAACAACAACAACAGGGTTACACAGTATCAGCCTTAGAGCCAGGAGAAGAATCTCTATCTCTAGTCTTCTACTTGTCCAAGAGGAAGGTCTGGGTCAGAGTTATGGCTCATTAGGCACTAATTGCAGATGGGCATAAGATGAAGCTGTTGTAGGCGCTAGGGAGGTTGCTCAAAAAGAGTAGAAAAAGTAGGCACTGAGGACAGAGCCCTGAGGATCACAGGTTTAGGGTGTGGACAGAGGGAGAGGAGACAACAAAGGGCCCACAGATGCCAACTTTGTGGTGGTCTGGAGTGCTCTCTCTTTTAGCAGCTTTGGCTTTTTTGAGAGCAATCAGCTGCCCCTGCAGGGAAGCAGGAAGGCTGGCCTATTGCCTGTCAGCTCCTATTCCTTCTAGATCACTGGCCCCCTGGCCCCTCCCAGGTCTGCCTTCTGCTCAGGACAGTCAGGGGCTTGGACTCTGAGGCTGTGAAAGGACAGGCACTCTCTGAACTGGATCTGCAGTACTCTTCAGGAACCCTTGCGTCCTTCAAATCTTCAAGATTCTCTCCTTTCTCCAGCCCTATCCATATCGAAGAGAGGGATGTGGTAGGTAGAGAGTCAGGGTACCTGGATTCTAGTCTGAAGTGCTCTATGAACTTAAAGTAAGACTTTTCCCTTCTCCAGGCCTCAATATTCCCATCTGTAAAGTCAGGCTGGGCAATTTCCTTGGAAGAACAGCCTTGTAATTGTGAGTGGTGTTTCTTCTGCCTTTTGCTTTTCTCTTCCGGGAGGATTTTTCTTAGCCAGTCTAGAATATAATATAGAAGAGAGAGCTTATTGCAATGGTAAAGACTAATATCCAGGGCACCATCTTAATAACCCAAAATGATTGGTTTGAATTTTATTTGATATGGGGCATCCCAGAACAACTCTCCAAACATCGTCTCATTAATTGTGTCAGAAACAAGAATGTTTGTGAAAAGCTTCTATTGAAATGTATTTACAAAGCAGCAATATGGCAGACGGGACAGAGTCCAGATTTTAGAATGGTCAAAACCAGGTCCTAATCTTAGGGTTCTGCCACTTACTGGCTGTATTGCCTGTTACAAGTTACTTAACCTCTCTCCATCTCAATTTTCTCTTCAGGAGATTAGAGCTAGCCACGCATACTTGACAGGGCAGTTGGGAAGATACCAGTGGAGATACATATAGGGAACCTGGCATGGGGTCTGGCCCAAAGGAGTAACTGCAAGCTTGCAAAGCTGCTTCCTTTTACTGTGAGTTCCCTGCCCTCCTGGCAGAGCAGGGGAAGGAGCAAAGTTTCTAGTTGCAGTCTGGCCTGCAGCCCAGCTGGCCTGGCCCCGCCTCCTTGGTTCTTCCTACTAGGGAAGGGTTGGGGAAGAAGGGGTGGTGACTCGGTGGAGGCAGTGGGCAGGCCAGGGGGCCTGCCCTCAGGACAGGTCCAGACTCATGGAGCCCCCCCGGGAGGAGCAGCAGGTAGGAACCAGGGCCCCTGCAACCTGACCCCTCCCTTTCTGCCCAGGCCTAGGCCCAGTTCTGGGCTGCTGATTCAGCAGCCTCCTGGCTTCCTGGTTTCTGGCTCTCCTCTTGGACTCTTGGAGGCCTTTGGCTTTGGAGGAGGGAGCCAGCTTGAGTGGGTGAGCTCATGGGCATCTGGGTGCCCAGCTCTGTAAGGACCCCGGAGCCCTGAGCAGTGCAATCTAGCCTGTGAAGGGTGCGATTGGCAGCTGTCCTGATGTGCCAGGCCGGCCCAGCACTGCAGGGCTCCCAGCCTGCTTGCAGCCACTGAGATTTCCTGATACCAACATTACAGGGGCTTAAGGATCTCTCAATCTTAGATAATTGAGATAGCAAGTAAAGGACTTGGACTAGTGACTTGAGAAATAGTCACTCTGATGATGATGATCATACCAGAATCTCTGATGAGAAGAGGCTCAGATTCAGAGATTCTTTGGAAGGGTCTAGGATTTGGGCATCCTCAAATTCACAGCAAGTGAGATAGTGGTCATCTAGCCTGACCTACAGCCTCATTTCTTGGCCTTTACTTGGTCTTGAATGGCCAAGCCCTCATTGGTTTCTGCCTTCAGGGGCTTGTGGGGGGAACAGGTACTGGCTGGCCTGGAGGGGTGAGCGCCACTTCCAGCTTGTCTTGGCTCTGGCTGGCTGATATGACCCCAGCATCTTTCCTGTGCTGAGTAGGGCAAGGACCAGGCCTAAGCCTCACTATCCCACTGTTCCTCCTTCTTCCCCCTCTCCCTCCTATTCTTTGGACTTTAATCAAGGGAAGTAGGAGGCAGAGGAGCCTACCTTTGGACCCTGACCTGGGGGTGGGGATACAGCACTGGGGTGAAGTGTGGGCCCTGCCCTGGGTTGGGAATGCAGCAGTGGCCTGTGAAGCAAAGACTGCTGCTGGAACTACCTATCCTTTGCTCTGCCGAGCCCCACTCACCCACTCAGCCCTGAGTCCCATCCCATCACCAAGACCACTGAGGCCTTGTCAGCTCTCCTCCGCCATCGCCTTCCTCTGCTCTGGCATTCTCTGCCTCTCCCTATTTCTGTGTCTGTTGTCTCATTCTTTCTCTGTTTTCCTCTCTTTTTCTGTTTCACTCTTTCCTTGTCTCTTTCAGTTTCTCTCTGTCTCTCTACCTCTTCAGTGTGTCCTCTACCCCCCTACCCTGGGTTCTTCTCCCTCTTTGGTCCCAGAGCCTTTTCTCTCTCCACCCTTCCCTTCTTTCCTGTGAGGGGTTCTCTACAAAAGGGATGCCCCCCCCCGCCCATTGCAACACACACCTTTTCCCTTTCTCTTTCATCCCTCCTTCCCTTCCTCTTTTCTCTTCCCATGTGGCATCTGGTGTGAGGAGGGCTCCCTTCCCTGCTGTGGTGTCCCAATGTCTCCGTGGCTGAGGTCCCCACGGAGTCACCTGGAACACAGGAGGCCCAGCCCAGCTCTTTCATTTCTGCTGCCCCCTGTTGTCGTTGTGTTCTGTTTGTGGTTCAAGTGCCGTCCTCTCTTTCTTGACTTTGTGTTTTTTTCTTTTTCCTTCCTTCCTTCTTTCCTTCCTTCCTTCCTTCCTCTTCTCTCCCTGCTTCCCACCCCTCCTCTTCCATTCCTTGTTCTCCAACACCCATTCCTACCAGTCCCCCTTTTCCCTTCCCCCACTCACTCTCACCTCCTTGTCCCCATTCCCCACCCTGCCTCTCCCCCCTTCCCTGTCTCTATCTCTCTCTCTGTCTCTCTCTCTCTGTCTTTTGCTGTCTCTCAGGTCCACAGCGTCTCATACTCTACACCAGTATTGCTGTCCTACTCAGGTCCTTGACTCCATGAAGCTTACCCCCTCAGGCAGGCTGGCAGAGAGCAGGTAAGAGCTAGACCCATCCCTTCCCCAGTCCCTAACCCTGTCAGTCAAATATGCAGTATCATTGCCAGTCCTCCTCCCTCATCTCCCTTTAGCCCCTGGTGTGATCATGGAATGGGTGTCTGAGTGTATGAGAAGAGTGACTGAGGGATCAGGTCAGGAGACTAAAGAGGACATTTAGAATCTGTTTGTAGTTTGTCCTTCCTTAAAAAAATCCTTCCCTTGATACTTGCCTCAAAAGGCAGGAGTAGTTCCTATATTGGGATTTTATCAGGAGGAGAGATAACTGTGGTCTGGATAAGCTTTCTAGAATATGTGATATTTGAGTTGTTTTGAAGGATAAGTAGGAATTTGCCAATTGGATAAGATGGAGAAGGGTGCTTAGGCAGAGGGAACAATCTGCCCACACCTTTGGAAAGCAATATCATTTCCAAGTTATTTGGAAAACACATTTTACAATTCCTAATTATAATACAATAAGATTAAATATTAACAACAAAAACACAAAATCTAGTCCCCACCACCACCATTTGGAAGTTTAAAAATAATTGTGCTAAAGGTGAAATAAGAATATAATTTACAGACTATTTTGAATAAATGACAATGAGAATACTACATATCAAAAGCTATGGGATATGGCCATAGGGGTTCCCTGAGGAAAATTTGTAGTCTTAAATGCTTTTCTTAGAGGAAAAGAAAGTTTAAATTAAATGAACTAAATATTTAACTCAAGAAGCTAGAAAAAGAACAACCAAAAGAAAGTAGAATAAAGTAATTACTGTATAATCTCTGAAGAGATACCAGCTTGTAAAAGTAATCACTGTAGATAAAACCAGAAATTTATGAAATAGAAAGCAAAACATTGATAAACTAAGTGATGGTTTTTGTAAAGATTAGTAAACTAGATAGATGTCCTTTGGTAGATGTGAATGAGAAAAAAAGCAAGAAAATACAAATAAAATATGAAGAAGATAATTGAACCATAGATACTGAAGAGATTTTTTTAAAAGTCATAAGGAAATGCTTCGTATCCTTTTATATCAATGTGAAAATCCAAATTAAATAGGTGGTTTTCTAGGAAATGTAAATAATCAAAATTGAGTTAAGGAGTGGCAGAAAACCTGAACAGACCAATAAGCACAGGAAAAAATGAGAAGGTGATTAAATTTTTCCTCTAAGAAATGGTACCAGGCTCACTTAGTGTTATGGAATTTCTGGTATATATTAATACAGCAACAAATATTTTAAATAAAAGATTAGAAAAGAAGAAGATATCAGGACAAATTAAGGTATATCCCAGGAGTACAGGGATTGATCAATATTAATAAATCTGTTACACTAATAAAGGAAAAAGATCATATAACCACCTCAATTGTTGTTGTTATTGGGTGCTGTTGAGTCATTTCTGACATGATGCCAGAGTAGAACTGCCCCATGCAGTTTGCTGGGATATAATCCTTATAGTAGCAGATCACCAGGTCTTTCTCCTGCAGAACTGCTGAACCACCAACCTTTCAGTTAGCAGCTAAGTGTTTAACCATTGTACCATTAGAGCACTTTAACCATCTCAATAGATGCTAAAAAATCTTTTGATAAAATTACTCATCCATCCCTGATTTTAAAAGATACTCTTACTAAATGTGTTATTTATGGCTGCATTGGGTTAATTTGTTATGCAGCAATAAATAATTAATACAGAGAGATGCAACTCAAAACAACAATGAGATATCATCTCACCCCAGCACTAATAACAAAATTCAAAGAAGCAGAAAACAACAAATGCTGGTGAGAATGTGGAGAGACTGGCACTCCCATACACTGTTGGTGGGACTGTAAAATGGTATAACCACTGTGGATAATGGTATGGTGCTTCCTTAAAAAGCTGGAAATAGAAATACCCTATGATCTAGCAATCCTACTACTAGGTAAATATCCTAAAGAAATAAGAGCCATGGCATGAATAGACATATGCACACCCATGTTCATCACTGCGCTATTCACAATAGCAAAAAGATGGAAAGAACCTCAATATCCATCAATGGAGGAATGGATCAACAAACTATGTATGGTACATACACCCAATGGAATATTAAAGAACAGTGATGAATCTGTGAAACATCTCATAGCATGGATGAATTTAGAGGCCATTAGGTTGAGAGAAATTAGTCAATCACAAAAGGACAAATATTGTATGAGACCACTATTGTAAAGAGTCAAGAAAAGGGTTTGACAACAGAAGAAATATCTTTTGATGGTTATCAGGGGTAGGTGGGGAAGGGAGAGTATACCACTCACTAGAGGGTAGACACATATTTACTTGGGTAAAGGGAAAGGTTAAATGACTAAGAAATCAATGTGGATGAATTTGGATTTCGTTCTTGGATCAACAATCAATGCCTGTGGAAGCAGCAGTTCAGAAATCAAATGACATATTCTGTTGGGCAAGTCTGCTGCAAAAGACCTCTTTAAAGTGTTAAAAGGTAAACCTGTCACTTTGATGACTAAGGTGTCCCTGATCCAAGCCATGGTATTTTCATTGGCCTAATATGCATGCAAAAGCTGGACAATGAAAAAAGAAGATGGAAGAAGAATTGACACATTCAAATTGTGGTATTGGCAAAGAATAGTGAATATACCATGCCAGAAGAAGGAACAAATATGGCCTGGAGGAAAACCAGCCAGAATGCTCCTTAAAAGTAAGGATGGTGAGACTTTGTCTCACTATTTTGAACATGTCATCAGGAAAGACTAAGCACTGGAGAAAGACATGATGCTTGGTAAAGTAGAGGGTCAGCAAAAAAGAGGGATATTCTCAATGAGATGAATTAATCCAGTGGATGTAACAGTGGGCTCAAACATAGCAACAACTGTGAAGATGGTACAGGACCAGGTAACATTTTGTTCTGTTATAGGTTGGTATGAATCTGAGCTGCCTGAGGGCAACTAACAACAACAGGAACAAAGTAAGAATGACTGCTATCACTGTTATCGGTCAATATTTTTTTCTGGAGGTTTTAACCAATGGGATAAAAAAAAGAGAGAGAGAAGTAAGTGCTATAAGAATTAAAAAGTGTCAGAATTAGCATTATTTGAGAATGATATAGTTGTCTACTTAGTTAATCTAAGAGAATGAAATGAAAAATCACTAACCCCTAGTCACCCTTCTGGCCTGGAATTGAACTCACTCCCTTGGCTTAACAGGCTTAAGAGGTGAACAATTACACCAGGAAGTTGCACTCCTTAGAACAGTCAACCAAAAGAGATCAGAAGGACAGCATATGCCCCCCAGAGAAAGCTCAGAAGGCAGGAATGTATATGAAAGGACACTGGAAAAATGTAACCAGAGGGAGGAAGTGGGAAGGGAGCCACTACATTGTGTTGATTGCAAACAATGTCACGAAACAAAATATGTATGAACTGTTGAATGGGAAATGAATTTGCTTTGTAAACTTTCACCCAAATCACAATAGAAAGCTAAAAGAAAAATAATTAGAATAAGACAATTCAGTGAGATGGGTAGATACAAGATAAATATACTCAAAATCATTAGCTTCTCTGAACATTAGCAATAACTAATTAGAAGCCATAATAGAAAAAAAATCTCATTCACAAAAGCAAAGGAAAATTATGATATTCCTAGGAGTTTACAGGAAATGTGAAATACTTTTTATAGAAAACTATAAAAATTGTATTAAAGGCTGTAAGAAGACTTGAATAAATCAAAAGTCAGATCCTCTTCCTGGATGGGAAGACCCAATATGGTAAAAAGTACAGTTCTTCCCAATTTGGTCATAGGTTCAATCCATTTCTCATGAAGATTTCAATGGTATTTTCTTTGGAATTGGGCAATTGGATTCTAAAGTTCATTTGGAAAGTAAATGGAAGTGAAACATCTAGAACAGAAACAATGAGAATGTTGGCACAATGTGAAGAATGTAACCAATGTCACTGATCATTATGTCTAGAAACTATGGACTTGAGTTTTGCTGTGTTTATTTTCACCAAAAATAAAATAACAAACAAACAAATAAACCCAGAAGCCATAAAGTAAAGAGTAAAAATTTTGACTGCATAAAAATTTAAAACTTATGTGTGAAGAAAGATTCTAACCCAAAGTTAAAACATCATGTTGGCTGGGAGAAAGTATTTGCTACACAGATATCAGGCAAAAGGTTATTTATTTTCTAATGGAAATCAATAAGAAAAGTTACACAACCAATTTAAAATGGAGAAATAACATGGTTTTATAATAAATGAGAAAGGATACTGAAGCTCACTAGTAGTTAAAGAAATGTAACTAAACAGCAATGAAGTACCATTTTTGCAGTACCAAAATTAAGATTGAAGGAGTTGTGGGGAAACAGACTCTCTCATATGATTTCTGCCGTCGAGTAGATTCTGACTCATAGCGACCCCTCCTTGGGTATCCGAGGCAGTATTTCTATGAAAGTAGATTGCCCAATCTGCCTTCCACGGAGTGGCTGGTGGGTTTGAACCGCCAGCCTTCTGGTTAGCAGTCAGATGCCTTTAGGCACAAGGCCACCAAATCAGTACAACCTTTTATAGGGCCAATTTGTGAGTTACCACCAGAATTTTAAATGTGCATATTCTACCACACTCAGAACCATATCTAGAGCTAGATTCCTTTAAGGTTTTACTACCAGATAGGCTCCAAGTTGGCTGGTCAGAGACCTTTTCTGAAACCCTCTCTCCAAACTGCAAACCTAAGCCATACTGTGCAGCTTTTTATCATATGCCTTTTTAAGATATTATTCTCAATCAACTATTAATTAAGAGGCTGACTGATGGATGCTTTTAAAAAATAAAGACAGGATTGTATGAGTAGGAATAATCTTTATTTTTAGTCAGTCTATAAAAGTATTAAAGTAATGCAAATAACTTTTATCCATATTTTAGACAAAATTTAATAATAGGTCTTTGGCCCAGTTATTCAACTTTTAGGATCCTATAAAGCATTTGACTGCTAACCAGTTCAAACCCACCAGCCACTCCTCAGACGGTAAATGGGGAATCTACTTATGTAGTTGTGGTAGTTAAGTTTGTGTGTCAACTTGGCTGGGCTTGGTCGAGTAGCTGGGCAGCTGGATGTAGTGTTCTCCATGATGAGACTGGTAATCAACTCCATGGTGAAATCTACTGTGAGCATCTGAGTAGTTGCCTTTGGGACGTAGTCTGCTTCCTGTATATAAGGAGAAGCCTTGGGGATAGTCTCTAGCTTATGGCACGCTTGGACCCTGCATGTAGCCGTGTCGTTGTTCAGCAGCCTGCCATGCTCTGCCGACCTGGGGACTTACAATAGACTTGAATTAATGGCCTGCCGTGTGGTTTGGTAACATCGGGACTGTGCCTTTTTACTGGTCAACCTTGGGCTTGGCAGCCTCAGCAGCCAGCAGCTGTCTGAGTGAAGAAAAGCCTCTAGCTTCAGTGGGCTGGGAGCTGGAGGCAGAGCTGAAGCCCAAGGCTAAAGGGCTTTCACATAGCCCCTAGAACCTGGCACTTGGAACTCAGACTTAAAGCCTCCAAATTGTAAGAATAAACTTCTGTTTGTTAAAGCTATTCCTTTTGTAGTATATTCTTGTCAGAGCGGCACTAGGTAACTAACTAGAACAGTTGTGATACCGCCTCTGAAACCCAAGGAAGTCAGTGAGCTTGGTTTTGAGTTTTTATCTTGCAAAAATACTTCTAAACATATGCAGAGACATTCATTGCAGCATTGTTTGTAATAGTGAAAAATTAAACCAACTTAATGACATCACTTATATGAAAACTCTAGGATAAGCAAATGCATAGAAACCAAAATTTATTCGTGGTTACCAGGGGCTGTGGGAAGGAAAAAAGGAGGAGTTATTCCTTGAGTGACACTGAGTTTCTGATTATAGGGATGAAAAACATTTGAAAATGCATAATGGTGACTGTTGTGCAGCATAGTGAATGGAATGAATGTTAATTGGACTGTATACTTAAAAATGATTAAAATAGCAAATGTTTTGTTATATATATTCCACCATAATAAAAATCTTTAAAATGATAAATATGCTGATACTAATAATAACAACAAAAGTTAAACCAACCTAAATGCCCATTCCATTAGTAGGGAAATGCTTTTACTTCATAATAATTCATACTATGAATTGCTCTATAAAACCCAAACCAAACCCATTGCCACTGAGTCAATTCAGACTCATTGCAACCCTATAGGACAGAGTAGAACTGCCCCATAGGATTTTCAAGGCTGTAAATCTTTGTGCAAACAGACTGCCATATCTTCCTTCTATGGAGCAGCTGGTGAGTTTGAACTACCAAACTTTCCTTTAGCAGCTGAGCACTTTAAACATTGTGCCACCAGGGCTCCTTGGGTTACTCTATAGCAGATTAAAGGAAAAGGTATATCTCTATACATTGACATGGAAAGATCCCCAAGACTGATTGCTACATGAAAAAAAGGCAGTTGCACAACAGAGCTTATTGTATTATCCCATTTTTTGTGTGTGAGGAAAAGAGAATCTACACAATGAAAACATATTCTATACACTCTGTCATAATTTTAATATTACTAACCTTTTCCTTGGTTCTATTTCCTTGCTTTAACTAATTTTACTCCTCCTTTATACCTTTCAATATATCTAGCTGTTCATATCAGGAGCTCTGGCAGTGTAGCACCTAAGGCACTTGACTGCTAACCAGAAGGCTGGTGGTTCAAATCCACCAGCCACTCTTCAGAAGGAAGTTTGGGCAATCTACTTCTATAGAGATACTACCTCGAAAACCCATGGAGGGGTCGCTATGAGTTGAGTCTGACTCGACGGCCCATAACAACAACAGCTGTTCATATCCTGCTTTTCCTTTGATAGCTATCTCAAATAACCACCTCATTCACTCATGAAAAATCTTATCCTGACCTGCTTTACGTTAGGCCTTGTGCTAAAACTTGGTCAGATATTGGAATGCATTGTATCTGGTCCTACTGTCAGGGAGTTCAAATCTAGAAGGGAGAGAGACACATAGACAATGATAGCATAGTGTTATTTGGGATGGGGCAGAAGTAGGCTCAGTGTGCTGTAGGAGCACAGAGGAGGGGCATTTAACTCCCATCTGGGAGTCAGGGAAGGCTTCCAGTCAGGGAAGGCTTCCTGAAGGAGATGACATTGTACTGAGTCTTGAGAAAATAGTAGCTTTCCTTCATCTCCCTCTTTCACCATAAGTGGTCTTGCCCACATTTTGGGTCTCCCAACCAGTATCATCCAATAGAGGGAAAATAGGTCTTTGAGTCAATACTTTTATTTAATTCCAAGTTCTACCCCTTACCAACTCTATGACTTTGGGCAAGTCATTTAACCTTTGAACCTCTGTTTCCTCATGTGTATAGTAGTGATAATGCCCCTCAGGGCTGTTTTTAGGATTGGAGATGATATGTGCAAAATTCTTGGATCACTAGCAACTCTTTATTTTCCTCATAGCAAAATGTACAGCATCTGATTGAATATACCTAAAAGCTGTATACATCTAGGGATGGTTGTTGAGCAAAGGATGGACTTGACCATAGCAGGGTTTTGGGATGAGGAGGCTGAGAGTAGTGCATGGGGTAGAGAGGCTTGCACCACAATGAGAGAGCCAGGTTCCTGGTCTGATATGAAAGTGACATAGGAGGGAAAATAAGAATAGGTGGTCCTACAAAATGGAGCCCAGGCAGGGAGTTCTGTCCCAGATTCTTCTGTTCTCCTGATGATGGCATCTCCCATCTCACAGTCCAGGGCAACAAGGCATGGTGGACTGTGACTTGCCTTGGAGTCAGCATGTCTCAGTTTCAACTCTAACTCTGTCACTCACTAGTTGGATGACCTTGAACAACTCAGTTCACTTCTCTGAGCCTATCTGTTAAAAAGAACACAGTACCACCTTCCTTATCTGTTAAAAAGAACACAGTACCACCAACATTATGGAGTTTATTGAAAAGTAGATGAGATCATGAATGGAATTCACCTCACTGAGGGCCTGGCATATGACAGACACTCAATAAAGAGTAGCTGTTAATAATATTCATTTCAGTAGATGCTTATGGAGTACTGAGGTGGCCAGGGCCTATGCTGGATCATGTCCTTGCCCTCCAGAAGTTCCCAGTCAGTTGGGGAAACTGAGAAGGGCTAGGACAGAGGAGAGCACAGGGGGCTGTGGAAGCCCAGAAGAGGAGATCTAGCTCAGTCTGGCTCATACACCACCTCTAGGGCTGGTGAGTTTTAAAGGATGAGTGAGAGTTTTCCAAGGACAGAAGAATGAAGAGTAGAAGAGGACTCTAAGCAGAAGAAACAACATATACAAAAGAACCTTGATGTTATTGGGTAGGGCTAGAGGTGCTTAACCTGGGGTGCATGGGTCCCTAATGGGCTTCAGGTGGCCTATGAACCTCCTGAAATTGAATGTTGCATTTGTATACCTATGTGCAATTTTTTGTGGGGAAGAAAATCCATAGCTTTCATTAAATGCTTAAAAGGTTAAGAATCAATGTTGTTGATTATGAGAAGTCATATGAATGGATTCTGAATAAGGGAACAATTTGATAAAATTTGTCTTTTAGGAACATCATGTTAGCAGTCAATATGAAAAATGGATGTATGCATGGAGAGCAGTTGGAACGACCAAACTAGGGTATTGGCATAGAAGAAATGGATTTGAGCAGTGCTACTGTATTGTGCAGCCCCAGTGGGCACCATTCACATGCAGGCATTTAATTTTAATTTTTTTTAAAAGAATTGATGGTTATTAACCAGAAGTATTGTGTTATGTAAGGAGTTCTGGTGGCACAGTGGTTAAAGCATTTTAACCAAAAAGTCAGTGGTTTGAACCTGCCAGCTGCTCTGCAGAAGAAAGATGAGGCAGTCTGCTTCCATAAAGATTTACAGCCTTGGAAACTCTATGGGGCAACTCTACTCTGTCCTATAGGATTGCTATGAGTTGGAATCAACTTGATGACAGTGGGTTTGGATTGGGTTGTGTAAACTTCTGCAGATATAGAAGGAGAGGAAAAGGGAGGAGGCAAATATGAGTTGGCTTTAACAGAGGGCTGAGTCCAGGGTAATATTATAAGAGAAAAGGGGAATTTCTATTACTGTTTACCCAGCATTCAAAGTTCTAGCATGGAGACATAATTGCTAATTCCATCCTATTCCTGGTTCTCAGAGATACTGAGGAACACTGGAGAGTGCTTATTTCCCTGTGAATTTTGAAGTGGAATTACTTCTGGTTTGTGAGTCAGGTAATGTTTCCTGAAGAAAGTCGTGTTTCAGCCAGTCATCCAAGGACCATAAAGATTTTGAGAGAGATAGAGTTGAGGGAGGATTCTCTAAGAGGATGGAGAATGTACATAAAGACCTGGAGATGAGAAATGGTGAAACTAAACACTGGCATGTGCAGAGGTTTGAATATGCCTCAAATAGCTCTCTGGGGAGTTCAGGCTCTTTTTTTGGTAAGTAGCTGGAGAGCCATGAACATTTTTTGAGTAGGAAAAGTGACATGATCAAATTAACATTTTAGAACAAAGAGAGACTAGGGAGGAGGCTGCTGCAATAATCTAAGAGACCAATAAGCTAAGGTAGTGGCAGTGGGGATAGGGCAGAGGAGATGAATTTGAGAGGTGATTGGGAAGAAGAGAGGGCAGGAGTCAGAGACTGAATATGTAATGGAAGTGGTGATGGAGACAACCAAGGGT
>NW_006922597.1:159821-161774 GCF_000298275.1 Orycteropus afer afer
CCCTTTGGGTTTCCAAGGCAGTAAATCTTTATGGAAGTAGGTTGCTCAGTCTTCTTCTGTGGAGTGGCTAGTGGGCTTGAACTACCAACCTTCTGGTTAGCAGTCAAATGCCTTAGGCACTCCACTGCCAGAGCTCCTTATGTGTGTGTGTGTGTGTGTGTGCATAAATAGAGATAGAGATGAATACATATAGATATATATAGTGTGTGTCTGGTGTCAATAAGTGCTATGAAGAAAGATAAAGCTGGGGTAAGGGGATAAAGAATTCTGAAGTGACTCTTTAGAGAAAGGGCCTCTCTATAGAGATGGTATTTTAACAGAGACCTGAAGGAGGTAAGAGAGTGAGCCACACAGCTATCTTGGGGGAAGATGTTTCAGATAGAAGGAACATAAAGAACTAAGGCCCTGAGGCAAGAGTGTACTTGGTGTGTTTAAGGAACAACAGGGAAAACCAGTGTGGCTAGAGAAAGAATGAATGAGCAAAAGGAGTAGAAGGTAAGATCTGAGAGGTAGCAGGGGCTGGATCATTTAGTCCCTTTTAGAACTGTTTAGGAGGTAGAATCAGCAAAATTTGGTGGCTTACAAAAGGAGGAGGAAGAGTCTAGGGTGCCTCTCAGGTGTGTTTTGGGCTGGTGATTGGATAGATTGTGGTGCCTTTTCACTAAGGTGGGAAATGCAGGAGAGGAAAGGGTTTTCAGTGGGAAGATGCTGAATTAGCGTCCCAATGAGATCTGAAGGCCCTAAAGCCCATCCTGGTGGAGCTGTTTAGCAAACATTAGGCTTGATGGATCTGAAACTCAAGAGAGATTTCTGTGGTAAAGAGCTATGTCTGTACCTGCAATTATGGAATGGTATGAGGTCACTGAGAGAGTTAGAATGAAAGAGAAGAGAACCAGAACAGAACTGGGGGAGGGATATCAACACGAAAGGAATGGGCAAGGGAAGAGGAAATGGGGAGAGAGGTGTCAGAGAAGTAGGAGGAAAACCAGCAGGGCTCACAGAAGCAGGGGAAGGAAAGAGCCTTGTGCAGGAAGAGCTTAAAAGTGGTGAATGTTGCAGTTGGGGGAAGTTAGATGAGGGTGGAAAAGAGTCTTTTGGCTTTAACCACTAGGAAGTCCTGGGCAACCTTATTGAGAATGGTTTCCCTGGAGTGGTGGGTGCATGAGGCAGATTGCAGTGGGTCCAAAGTGGAGATGGCCAGTGTAGACAAATTTCTCAAGAATCTTAATTGTGAAGAGGAGAGAGGGACAATGATTGCTAGAGAGGGATGTGGGGGCAGATAGAGGCTTTTTATTCTCAGATAGGGAGATTTTAGCTTCTATAAATGTTGATAGGAAGGAGGAAACAGAGAATGAGAGGTTGAAAATACAGGAGGGAAAGTGGATGATTATTGTGGAGGAGGTAGCAGGGGTGGGATCCAGAGCCCAGGTGGAGAGATTGGCCTTAAATAGTATAGGGGCCCCCTCTTTCTGCCAGAGAAGGGAAGCAGTGTGTGTGTGGGAGATACAAGGGCATTGAGTGCATTGGTGAAAGATATGCCTCATGAAAGTTCAAAACCACAACAGAGAGCCCTGACCAAGACTATGGGAGCTGGATCTAGGAAGCAGCAAAGAATCTTTGGCTGGGAGTTAGGGAGGACTTCCTGCAGGAAGCAGCATTTGAGCTGGGCCGTGAAGTTCAGACAGGATTTCAATAGACAAAGATCTGTGCAAAAGGAAGAACATTCTAAGTGGAAGAAACAGAATTGGCAAAGAAAGATGTGTAAAAAGGCTGGGCATGTTGATGGAATAATGAACAAACTAGTTTGATGAAGGCTGAGCATGAGTTGTTGTTGTTGTTGTTGTTGTTAGATGCTATCCAGTCAGCTCTGACTCATAGCTACCCTATGTAAAACAGAATGAAACACTGCCTAATCCTGTGCCAGCTTTACAATCCTTGCTACACTTGAGTCCA
>NW_006922597.1:162749-164381 GCF_000298275.1 Orycteropus afer afer
GCTTGAGTTAAGAGAAGCCTCCAGCTTCAGTTGGCTGGGAACAAGAGGCAGAGCTAAAGCCCAAGGTTTAGGGGCTTTTACCCAGCCCCTAGAGCCTGGCACTTTGAACTTGGACTTAAAGCCTCAAAATTGTAAGAATAAACTCCTGTATGTTTAAGCCATCCCATTTGTGGTATATTCTTGTCAGAGCGGCACTAGGTAACCAGAACATGGACTAATACAATATTTGTCCTGTGATTCATTGTCTGATTTCTTGACTGCTGCTTCCATCAGTGATGATTGCGGAACCAAGTAATATGAAATCTTTGACAACTTCAGTCTTTTCTCTATTTATTGTGATCTTGCTTATTGGTCTAGTTGTAAGGATTTTTGTTTTCTTTATGTTGAGGTATAATCCATACTGTAGGCTTTAATCTTCATCAGTAAGTGCTTCACGTCATGTTCACTTTCGGCAAGCAAGGTTGTGTCATCTATCTGCATATCACAGGTTGTTAATGAGTTTTCCTCCAATCCTGATACCACATTCTTCATCATATATTCCAGCTTCTCGGATTATTTGCTCAGCATACAGATTGAACAACTATGGTGAAAGGATATAACCTTGACCCATTGCCTTCCTGATTTTAAACCATGCATTATCCCCTTGTTCTGACAGCCTCCTGTTCTATGTATAGATTCCTCATGAGCACAATTAAACATTGTGGAATTCCCATTCTTCTCAATGTTATCCATATTTGTTATGATCCACACAATCAAATGCTTTTGCATAGTCAGAAAAACACAAGTAAACATCTTTTTGGTATTCTCTGCTTTCAGCCAAGATCCATCTGACATCAGCATCATTCCACATCCTCTTCTGAATTCAGCTTGCATTTCTGGAAGTTCCTGGTTAATATACTGCTGCAACCATTCTTGAATTATCTTCAGCAAGATTTTACTTGTGGGTGATATTAATAATATTATTAGATAATTTCCACATTCTGTTGGATCATCTTTCTTCAGAATGGGTACAAATATGGATCTCTTCTAGTCAGTTGACCAGGTAGCTGTCTTCCAAATTTCTTGGCATAGATGAGTAAGTGCTTCTTGTGTGGCATCCATTTATTGAAACATCTCAGTGGGTATTCTCTCAATCCCTGGAGCCTTGTTTTTTACCAATTCCTTCAGTGCAGCTTCGACTTCTTCCTTCAACACCATGGGTTCTTGATCATACTCTACCTCCTGAAGTAGATGAACATCGACCACTTCTTTTTGATACAGTGATTCTGTGTATTCCTTCCATCTTCTTTTGATGTTTCCTTCATCATTCAACATTTTGCCAATAGAATCTTTCAATAGTGCTACTTAAGGCTGGAATTTTTTCTTCATTTCTTTCAGCTCGAGAAATGCCAAGTGTGTTCTTCCATTTTGGTTTTCTAACTCCAGGTCTTTGCACATTTCGTTGTAATAATTGACTTTGTCTTCTTGAGCTGCTCTTTGAAATCTTCTGTTCAGCTCTTTTATCTTGTCATTTCTTCCATTTGCTTTAGCTGCTCTCCATTCAAGAGCAAGTTTCAAAGTCTGTTCTGATATCCATTTTGGACTTTTCTTCCTTTCCTGTCTTTTTGATGACATTTTGCTTTCTTCATGGAT
>NW_006922597.1:165121-179271 GCF_000298275.1 Orycteropus afer afer
AATTTGTCATTCCTGGCATAGTAAATCATATGGTTGTCTGTTTCAAAATGGCCAAAACCAGTCCATTTCAGCTAATGCCTAGGATATTAATCTTTATATGTTCCATTTCATTTTTGACAACTTCCAGCTTTCCTAGATTCAGATTGCATACATTCCATGATCCAATTATTAATAGATGTTTGCAGCTGTTTCTTCCCATGTTGAGGCATGCCACATGAGCAAATGAAGGTCCTGAAAGCTTTACTCCATCCATGTCATTAAGGTTGACTGTACTCTGAGGAGGTAGCTCTTCCCCAGTCGTATTTTGAGTGCCTTTCGACCTGAGGGGCTCATCTTCCCACACTATATCAGACAATGTTTCAGAGCTATTCATAATGCTTTCCAGTAATATATCAGACAGTGTTTCACTGCTATTCATAAGGTTTTCACTGGCCAATTCTTTGAGAAGTGGATGGCCCCTTCCTTCTTCTGAATCTGCCTTAGCCTGGAAGCTCCACTGAAACCTGGTGACCTCGCTGGTATTTGAAATAGGGGTGGCATAGCCTCCAGCCTCACAGCAACATGCAATTCACCACAGTATGGCAAACTGACAGATGAGTGGTGGGGGCATGAGTTAGTAGAATAATATTGAGGCCACTGATAATGACAGAATATAATAATTACCAAGGGCCTGGTGATCTATTTCTGAAAAATCAGCCAATGAAAACCTTATGGAGCACAGTTCTACTCTGACACATGTGGGGTTACCATGAGTTGGAGCCAACTTTACAACAACTGGCTTGTTGCTGTTTAGTTTTATTATATATTAACACCAAACCTATCCTATGTCAGGTGCTTTACATGCTTGAATTTATTTAATCCCACTATACTCTGCAGAATAGGTATTTCCTCACTTTACAAACAAGAAAAATAAGTCCCAGGGAGATGAAAAAATGGACCCAAGGTCAGTCACCCAGCTAGTAAGTGATGGGGCTGATATTCAAACCTAAGTCTGTCTGACTCTAAAGCCCATGCTTTTTCTGCCTGACAGGAAAGGGCAGGTGAGGCCATATGGTAGGGGAGTCTTGAATGCCAAATTGAGGAATCTGAACTTTATCCAGGAAGCAATGAGGGGCCAAGGTGGGTGGTTCAGCAGAAGAGAGTCATGCTTGAAGGTAGGCTTTAGGAAGGCTAATGTGGTCCAAGAGGGTAGGGAATAGAAATTAGGAGGTGACTGCAATGTCAAGGTGAGAGATAGCAGTGGTCTAGCCAGGATAAGAAGGGAACGAGCAGTGGGACTGGAATTTCACTTGTTCCTTATAACAGCCTTGAGAGGTGTGGCTTTTTCTTCTCATTTTATAGATGAAGAATGGGAGATTCAGAAAGGGAGAGCTACTTGCCTAGGACTTGAGCACTGATTCAAATGATTCTGCTGATTCACTGATCCTGTGGAACAATATTTCAGAGGGAACTATGAGTATGAGAAGGGCATGTGCGTATGTGTGTGTGTGTGCGTGTACTTGTCTGTCAGTTGGACAGCAGTGCCTTCTCCTACCTGTTCTTTCCTTCCCATCTCTTTCTAATCCTTCTGTTTTCTGGATCCCATACTTATTGCCTCTCTCAGGGGCTGGAAGGTCTGGGAATGTGGTGATACTGTTTCATTGGCTGTCCCCCAAAGATTAGTCATTTTATTGCCAAGCGCCCGGTCACCTCCCAGCCCTATTGTCTATCTATCCAGCCCATGAAACTGTAGTCCAGCTCGAGTGGCTACCACGTGTAGACTAGCCCCTGGTCCTGCTCACCAGTACCCTAGAGGCAGGCACTTATTCCTGCAATGACTCTTTTCTCCCCCACTGCTTGTGGCTGCTTCTATGTGTGTGCCAGGGGCAGATTACTCAATAAGCAAGGTAAGCATGGGCTTACTTGTGCTTACTTATTAACCTGTAGTGAACAATTTCACATTTTTTTCAACACATCAAAGATTGTGCTTCTATGTATGGCTGGTATCTGTCTCCCTAACCTCACAGCACCTTTCTACAGAATCAAAGTATCTTTTCAAATTTACAGTCCCTGCAAGGACAGAGTACCCAGTAAGCAAGGTAAGCATAAGCTTACTTTTGCTTGTTTACTAATCTGTAGTGAACAGTTACACGTGTAGTGAAAAACATGTAAAACTGTTCACTACAGATTAGTAGGTCAGCACAAGTGAGCCCACGTTTACCTTGCTTGTTGGGTAATCTGCCACCTTGAGAATTAGATTCAGTTCATGAGCAGTTAACAATAATTACCACCAGGTTCCCACTGCTATTGTTTGCCAGATATTTGACTTATGTTCTAGTCCTTGCAACAGTCCTATGGGGTTGACATCATGAACCCCATTTTTACAGATGAATAAACTGAGGTTCAGAGAGGAGCAATAACATGCCTAGGGGCATATAGCCTGGAAACACTTGTAGAGCTGGCATTGAACCCAGGTCTGTTTGCTCCCAAAGCCTGTAGGCATTCCACACTTCATTTCTGAGCGTTTCCTGCTTTCCCAACCCTGAGTCTTCAGGAAACAGAAATGCTTATCCTTTAAGGGCAAGGTGGATTTCTAGAGATAGTGCCAAGCTCATCCAAGGGACTTGGTGGAATGAGTCTGAGATTTGGAGCTCCAAGAACTCTGGATTCAAATCCTTACTCTACTACTGTTCCAACTATGTGACCTTGGGAAGGTTATCTAACCTCTCTAAGCTTCAAATCCCTCATGTCTAAAATGTAACTTTGCAGGTTTGTGTGTGGGTTAAATGAGATAATGTATTCAGTGTGTCAGCATGGAACAGATTGCTATTATTTATAAAAGGAGAGTTACTTGCCCAGAGTAGCTGGCATGCCCAGAGTATGAGAAGAGCATGCATAAGTGTGTGTGTGTGTGTGTGTGTGTGCACTTGTGTGTGCGTGTGTGTGTGTGCTTGTCTGTCAGATGGACAGTAGTGCCTTCCCTTACCTGTCCTTTCCTTCCTGTCTCTTTCTAATCCTCCTGTTTCCTGGATCCTATACTTACTGCCTCCCCAAAGCCAAGGGGTCTGGGAATGAGGTGATACTGTTTCATTGGCTGCCCCCAGAAGATTAACCTGCCAAGCCATATAAATGAAAGTTAGGCACCTGTCAGGGTCAGAAATGGAGTTTATACTAGATATGACTTGTAACACAGAAGTTCCTCAAGACTGAATCCAACCTGGGGGTGGGGAAGGGTGCTGTTCTAGGAGATGACTAGCAACAGGTTCTTTGGAGACTGAGTTGTAAGTGACCCTGAATAATCCATCACACTGGCCCCCCATTTGGACCCCCATCCTAGTCCCACTTCCCTGGCCCTGGCCCTTCATGTATCTCCCCTGCTCTGCCAACTAATGCCTCTGCCTCTCTCTGTCACCCATTGCCTGTGGCCTCTACCCCGCCCTTCCTGGCCCCAGGGAAGAGGAGGAGGAGGAGACTGAGGAAGAGGAAGAAGAAGCCGCTCACCAGTTCTGCTGTCCAGCCTCCGAGTGCAGCAGTCCCTCCTCTCGGTAACTGAGAGGACAAGGGTCATTTTCTATGCAGAAGCAAAAGCCTTAACCAGCCCCCCCAACCCCTGTGGATTCCCCATGGGACCTTGTCCCCTGCTTCAGGAACCAGATGAGCAAGCATCGTGCCCGTTCCTCCCCCACCTTCTTCTTGGAATTATCACCCCTATTGCTGTCTCCCCTGGAGTCCAGCCCCTGAATTATAAAGAGCTGGAGCCCTAGGTCTGGCTGAAATGTGAGAGAAACAGAGCTTGGAGCTTGGAGCCTGGACTCTCCTGGACCCTCATTCCCATTTCCCAGGCACCCTGGAGCCTGCCACTCCTGGAGGGGTCTCCAAATGACACCCCAAGGACCTACCTCTGTCCTCTGTGAGCACAGAGACACAGGGTGCTTAGGGCTCAGATGACCAGATGGGGGCGGCACCCAGCCTGCCTAGTTCCTCGTCGTTCCCTTGCTACGGCCATTGCTGCTGCCATCTCCTCCACTGCTTGAAGGCCTTGTCTCATGCCCCTGCCACTCCAATAGAGCTCTGTAAATATAATTGGGAGGAGAAGGCCTTTCAGAGTGTGTGTTGCTGTGTACAAAGAAATTTCTGTCAATAAAAGCTGATCTCTTCTCTCTGTCTGATGTATGTTCCACCACACCCTGTCTTCACTCTCCTCATCTCCACCAGGGCTTTACCTTCTTTCCTATCCAAGGCTGGGAGCAGGGGCTGGGAGAGAGTAGGGACTGTGTTTGATTCATGGTATTGTCAACACCGGAAGGGCACTTAATAAATGAATGAGTGGTATGATACCTCAACATGGGCAGGCCTATTGGAGGTGCCTTCTTCACCTTTTAGCCTGAGGGAACATGAGCTGGCTAACCTTAGACAAGTTGCTTGACCTCTCTGATACATAGTTTACCCATCTGTAAAATGAGGAGGGAAGTTGGACCATTGGATCTCTAAGGGCTCTTCTAGCTCTGATATTCTATGAATCTGAGAAGCTACGATTTTTAGAAACTATGAGTATATGAATTTAAGATATAATAATTGAGTGATTACTGGCATTCCATGCCATTCTATGATTCCTATGTTTACAATACTGAGATTTTTTAATTCTCCAAGGCTGTGGTTTTAAGATTTCATGGTTCTACTATTTAAAAAAAAAAATCTGATAATGTGATTTTAATATTTTGTGATACTAAGATTCTTTGATTCTGTGCTTTTAAGATTCTGTGATTCCCCAACTTTAGGGTTCTCTGAATCTTAGAGGAAGCCAATTCCTCCAGATACAATGACCTTAAATAGTTCTTGCACCTTGCCAGAAGCTCGAGAAACTGATTCTAAGAATCCCTGGAGGCTATTGGCAGGAGGGTGAAAGGTATCCTTTATGAGTCTGTAGGATTCACATCTTCTATGGCACGTCTGTATTATGAGCAAAGTCAGGAGGCTCTGAAGTGGGTTTATACCTTGACTTTTTCCTTTTTGAATCTTTTGCATTAGATAAATTTGAGTTTAACTTTTGGTTCTGCAGAAGTTGTATATATTATCTATATAAACTTGAGCAAGTGTTTTATTCATTTTGAGTTTATTTTCTTCCTGAGTACAGTGGGAATATATCTACCTCTCTAGGCTCTCATAAAGATTAACAACAACAACAAAAAAAAAAACCTCACTGCCGTCCAGTCGGATCCGACTCATAATGACCCCTCCTTGGGTTTCCAAGGCGTTATCTCTACAGAAGTAGATTGCCCAATCTTCCTTTAGCAAGAAAAAATGCTAAGAGCCCAGTATAGAGTCTGATGTACAGGCGGGAAAGGTACAGTGATTGGTGATTCTTGTTTTGATTAAGGGCCAAGTGGTAGTCTCACCTCTTCTTTCCTCCCTCCCTTCAATGTCCCCACCACATTGATCCTGTAGTTTTTCCAGAGCCTCACCTCATTCCATCATTCATTGCTTCACTTACTCAGTCACTTAACTCATCTACTCATTCACTTTCAAGTTCTCATTTATTTCTCTCCTTCTTCCCTTCTTCTCTTTTTTCAACTCTTCTAACAGACATTGCTTGAACACCTGTATGTGCAATGCCTCAAGCTACATATTGTGAGGGATCAAAAGTAAGACAGTGTTTGTATTCTTCATCTCCCATACAAACCATCTCCCAGGGGAACTGAGAAATCCTTTGGGAAAGTAGGCAGAGTGTGAAAGGCAAAAATGACTGAGTAGAAATGGCTTCAGTCATAAGCAAAATATGTCCCTGGCCCAAAGAGCAAGGAGATGTCAAAGTGAGCTAGGGAATCCAGGGGGACTTGCTGGAGGAAGAGGGACAAGAGTTGGGCCTTGAAGGCTGGAATGAGTTTGAATACGTGGCAAGGGGTGAGATGGCATTATGATAGGCAGTATGATTAAAAGCCTGATGGAGGGCTCCAGGGTCCTATTGGGCCACGGTAAGCAGATTGCTCAGTTCATCTGGCTCTCCAGGGTGTGTGAATCTAGGTGATCTGTAGCTAGGGAGAAGAAGAGCATTCTACTCTTCATTTAATTGGCGATATGAGGAAATATGTGTTGGACAATGGTTAGACTAAATGGAAGGAGAAGTCAAGTCAATGTCAGAAATAGCCGTACTGGGAACTCTGGTGGTATAGACTCCTGCCCAGGCGATTAGATTGGCTGGATAGGGCAAAAGACCTGTGCTGTAGGAACAGGGAAATGTTTCTATCAGTTGTGAGGGAAATATGTGTGTATGTGTGGTCTGTGTGCCTGTGCATATGTGTGTATGCCTTTGTGTAGGGCTATGCAAGTCTAACAGTAGTGAGAGACTGCATACACTATTAAGTGTCTAAGGGAGTGTGACTGTGTGAGGCTCAGTGTGTGGAATTCTAAGGGTGTGAGGTCATGAATTTCTGTGCCTGGCAGACTCTATGGGTATGTCTGATGGATATAATCACAAGGCTGGGTGTGGATAGTTTTTGAGCATGTGGGGCTGTGGCACAATAGTGTGACAATTGTCAGGCAGGATGGTCACACACAAATAGACACATGACTGCTACCTCTGATCTTAGGGCATCAAGTTCACTGCTGAGCACCTGATGTTTGCTGGGTCCTGGCCTGGGCATAGTGGGTCCACAGAGGTGAATCATACCAGGCCAATGCCCTTGGAAAACCTGTGGTCAAGGGAGGAGGAGCAGGGTGGGGACAGAGACATTTCAGGAGAAAATCACAAGTCAGCCAGTGATAAGGACCCATCATGATAAAGATGTACACAAGACACAGAGGAGGGAATCCTGAACTGATTTCCCAGGAAGGCTTCCCTGCTCAGGGTACTGAAATAGGAAGATGAGCTCACCCAGACTGGTGAAGGAGAAAGGGAGGACATTCTTGGCAGAAGAAACAAAGGAAGAGTCTGAGCAAAGGCATGGGGGTGTGGATCAGCTCACCTTAGTCTAAGAACTACAAATAGCCTGTTGTTGCTGATGTTTAGGAGCTTAAAGAAGCTGGGTGGGAGGGAGGCTGGACAGATTCAGAGGGACTTCTGAAGACAAAAGTGGGATTTAGATTCTTGTCCTGTGTGATCCTGAGCAAGTCACTTTGACTCTGGGCTTCAATTTGGATTTGGTGGGATTAGATGTTCATAAAGTCCATCTCCGATCTGTGGATTGTCTTCTACTCTTGGCCAACCAAACTAATGAGTCATTTCATTGCTCTTAAAGTCAGGGACTTCTTCCATCTCACATCAGTCTTTTCTGCTTCCTCCTGGGTTGCTTCCTTATTCACACACTCCATAAATATTTACCCATCATCTGGCCCTTTGTGTGGCACTGTGGGAAGGCATGGAGAGATAGAGAATGCAAGGGCTCTGTCTTTGAAGGGCTGCTCATTGCCTAGTGTGGAGTAAGGTTTGGGTTCAGAGACACTTTAGTTTGAATCCTGGCTCCACCACTGCTGAGTACTTCGTCTCTCTGTACCTTAGTTTCCTCATCTTTCTCATCCCCTTAGGGAGAACAACCCAGACCCTGCAGAGTTGCTGTGCTTAGCAAAGAATAGGTACTCAATAAATGGCAGGTATTATTTTTAGAAGGAGCTCTGGTAGCATAGTGCCTAATGCACTTGACTGCTAACCAGAAGACTGGTGGTTCAAACCCATCAGCCACTCCTTGGAAGGAAGGTTGGGCAATCTACTTCCATAGTGATACTGCCTCGGAAACCCAAGGAGGGGTTGCTATGAGTTAGGTCTGACTTGACGGCACATAACAACAACAAACAACAAATTATTTTTAGGACTGAAAAGAGGCAGAGCTACATTTCAAAGCCAAGTCTGCTCCCAAAGCCTGTGTTTACCCACAGCATCACCCAGTCAGCCCCTTAGGGGGCCTCCTCCTTCCCTGTCAGCCCCTGCCCCTGTGCCAAGTGAGGCTGGGTTCAGGTTTGGAATCTCAGAGGCACCAGGATTGGGCAATAGAAACAGTTTACAGAAGAACTGTCAGAGGAAAGAGAGGTGGTTGGTGGCCCCTCCTGCTGGGTCCAGTGTTTTCCTTGCCCGGTATTTTCCTCCCAGAGCCCAAAGGTCCTGGCCCTGTCTAGATGCTCTGAACTCCTCTTCTTGTTTTCTTATCTCTCACTTCCAGTCCCCCTCTTCCAGCCTAAGTTGTCATGGGGATAGTCTTCAGCATCTCCAGTTTCCTCTTGCCCTCATCTTATAGTTTCCATGGCAATAGCCCCCACTCATTTCCATGGCAACTGCATCCTGATCCCATCCCCTGCTGGCTGCCTGACTCCAGGCAGTGCCAATAAAGGGAAGAAGGGAGAGAAGACCTTCCAGCAGGAGCAGCATCTGGGAAGGGTCAATGCCCCCACCATGCATGCACAGACAGGCCATCCATAAATCCCTATGGAACTTCTTGCCCCAGTTCTCTCCATCTTAGTGCCTTGGTTCATAAGGTTCCCTGACTCCTCATCTCTACCAGCTCCTCCTTGGCAAGGGCTAGTTCAAAAGCTTGCTTCTCCAAGAAGCCTTCAAGGCAGTAGAGGAACTAGAACAGGCTCTGCCACTTGCTAATCAGAGACCTTTGGCCATCACTTCCCCTCTGAGCCTTTTTCTTCATCTGTAAAATAAGAATTCTAATTCTTCCCTCATGTTTGTGATGTAGACTAAATAATGTGCAGAAAATGCCTGCTACAGGAAAGATGTGCAGTAAGTGTGAGTTTCTATCTTATACCGCTCAGCTACCCCCAGGCAGAAGGGATCTTTCTCCTGGGTGGCCCTAGCACTTCCTCTGTTCCTTAGCTGTGCTAATTATCTGCTTTGTGCTGTGGTTATTTGTGCAATATGGCTTATTTTCCATCTGCAGAGGACACTCTCCAATTTCCCTCACAGAATAGCTCAGCAGATAGTGTATGTGGATGCAGGGGTGTGTGCATGTTGGTTTGCACATATTCTCTGTGTGTGGTTGTATTATGTATGTGCTTGTCTGTATTGGTTTGTGTCTGTTTTCATGTGTTTGTAGGGGGGTGTGTTTGCGTCTAGGTTTGTTGGCCTTTGGATGTGTCTGTATTTTTGTACCTGTGTATGTCTCATTGTGTGTATGTGCCTCTGTGTGTACATGTGTGTGCATACTTTGCTCCTGATTTTGAGGAGCCCAGAGAGAATGGGGTCTTCTCTACCCTTTCTGAAGCCCAGAAATCCAAAAGGGAGATCGCCTTTGCTCAGGTCCTGCACAGATGAGAAACTGGTGCAGAATTGACATGCCCAGGACCACACAGATGGTAAATGGCAGTCAGGACCCGAACCTACCCTTTCCTAGCTTGTTACTCTATCATATGTTCTCTATGTCATATGTGTGTGAGAGAGACACAGAGAAGGAGATTTTCCATGTTATTGACATGGCCTGAAGTGTCTATGGGGCTCTGACTTGGGAGATTCCACATCCCAGGTCCTGTTTCTTCAGCAATATGTATGATGTCAGTAGTAACCCCCTTAAGCACTCTCCTTTTTGCCAAACCCCCTCTTGGGAGGCTATGTTGACAGCCTGGACACCCTACCACTATTCCCTTTGCAACCAGAAAGTAGGTTAGCACTCAGGAGGGAGATTCCCAAAGAGTGGAGACACAAGGGAAGTGCAGAGCCAAGGATGGGGAGAGACAAGATGTTTACATTCCAGGTTTCTCACTTAATATCTGTTTAACCTTGAGCAAGTTTACATCACTTCTCTATGTACTCACCTGTAAAATGGGGCTAATGATGCCTGCCTCAGTAAGTTGTGCACATTCAATGAGCTAATTAATTAATACCCCTATCCTAGGGATGGAGGTGGATCTGTAAGCCAGCCTGTGTAGAGGGGGTGGCGGGCATGGAAGGACATGCCTGAGCTAAATGTTGCTGGGCAAGCTAGAGTTAGCCAGGTTGGGGTAATAGGGCAGAGGATATATAAGGATGGGATAAGGTCAAGAGAGCCACCTATGGCCATGGTAAGAAAATTGGAGGTTATTTTATAGATGGTGGTTCCTATAAAACCTAAATAAGATCATATCCGTCCTCTGCTCATCTCAATCCGAGCAAAGGCTAAAGTCTTTATCATGGGCTCAATACCCTTCACAATTTGGCCCCCATTACCTTGCTCACTCTGCTGCAGATACACTGGCCTCCTCACTGTTCTTCAAACACCAGGCACAGTTCTGCCCTCTGCTGGGACTGCTCTTGCCTCAGCTCCACAGCTCACTCACACACTTCCATCAGGGCTCTGCTTCTGTGCCATTTTTTCACAAAGACCTTGCTTGACCACCACATCTAAAACAGAACCTTCAATCACTCTGCTTTGTTTTCCTTCCTAGCACCCATCCCTGTCTAAATTATAGTATATATTTGTTTATAGTCTGCTTCCCTCATTAGAAGGTCACCTCCACGAAGGAACAAATCTTGTGCATCTTGTTCACTATTATATTTCCAGCACCCAGCGCTATGCCAAATGGTACCTTATGCACTGCCACCACTCATCTATCAGTGAAGGCTTGCATGTTGCTATAATGCTGAACAAGTTTTAGTGGAGCTTCCAGACTAAGACAGACTAGGAAGAAAGGCCTGGCTACCTACTTCCAAAAAAGCTGATGAAAATTCTAGGAATCACAATGGTCTGATACCATTGTGTATTGGGACTCCACAAGTTGGGGGCAACTCAATAGCAGTTAATAACAACAGCAGCAGCACTGTGCCTGGCGCATAGAAAATGCTCAATTCCAGTCAAAAGAATGGTGGGGAGCCATGGAAAAGTTTTAAATGGGAGAGTGAAATGATCAGATCTGTACTTTTTGCAAGCTCTCTCTGGCCACAGGATGGAAAATGGAGTGAAAGAGGAGATTGGAGGCTGTGGTAAAAGTTCAGGTGAGAGTATTAGTGCAGCTGCCAGAGTTCATTCATCCACTCCCTTGCTCCAGAAGCTTTTATTGAGCACCTGTTGTTCTGTGCCAGGCCCTGTGTTCTGTACTATCTAGGAGACTACCAAGTTCTCTTCCTGTACTAGGATTCTGGGAGTCATGAACACAAATAGCTGTAATGCTTTGCCAAAGCTAACCTGCGCCATAAAAAGAAGGATAGATATGTGCTGTGGGTGGGAGCTCTGAACATGATCAGCAATGCTTTCTGGCTGGAGAAAGTATTCAGGAGGGCTTCTTAAGGTAGCATATGACCTGAACCTTGACAGAACTGGGACATGGGGTAATTTCTCAGATTGCAGGTGGCAGAGATGATGGACATTACATTTCAGGTGGAAGATACCGTATGAGCAAAGTTTCAGAGATGGAAGGCAGAGGAGTATTTGGAAGAAACAGGAGCGGAGCCAGGCTGGTAGCCCACCCTGCAGTACAGCTTAGTGTTGAAGAATGTGGGCTCCAGAATCAGACTGCCTAGATTTGAATCCTAGCTCTATCCTTAATAGCTATGTGATCATAGATACATTACTTAACTTTTCTGAGCCTCAGTTTCCTTATGTGTGAGATTAAGATAAATAACAATGCCCATAGAGTTGACTGACGAGTAAACTAGTTATTGAATGTGAAGTGATGAAAACAGTGTATGAACATACTAAGTGAGCTATAAGTATTAGGTATTGCACTTTGGAGACGTCTTAAATCCCAGAATAAGGAACTTGAGCTATCTCTGTGAGCAGTGGGAGCTATGGATAGTTCATGAATAGAGGAAACAAATAGGGATTGAGCTGTGTGCTGGGAGGGGAGAGGTTTAAGAGGTTGGTTGGTGGGATCTTGCAGTCCTAAGGGGGAGGAGAGGAGCATCTTAGATGCTTGGGGTGGGCTGGGTTGGGTCTGTCCCCTGGAGGGTGATGTCAGGGTCCCTGAGGCCCAGGAGGAGAAAGTATTTGGGGTGGAGGGAAGTTCGCATCTGTTTCTGCCCTGCTCCTGGTAGTACCACCACTCGTCTGTCAGTTTGTGGTACCATGGTGGCTTCTGTGTTGCTGTGAGGCTGGAGGCTATGCCATTGGTATTTCAAATATTGGCAGAGACAGGTTTCAGTGGAGCTTTCAGACTAAGACCGACTTGGCAGTGCTATAAACTAGCACTTGGAAGGGTGGAGAATATACAGTGGATGGGAATTGTCGCCAGAATGGGGCCAAGCTGCCTTGTGGGTACAGTCTCCCCACCACCCCCAGCCCTTGGCCTCACAGCCCCCATGTGGTGCCTGCAGTGCTCTTCTGCAAGGCTGGCAAGCCTTCTGCAGCTCAAGCTCCTGCACTAGTAGGGAATGCCCCACACCCACCCCAATTTTCCCCTACCTGGCACCCTGGCCTCTGCAAGGTAGGGCTGGGGGAGGCCCCTTAACCCTCTCACCAGCCAAGAGCCCCTGCAATCCTGTGTCCCCAAAAACAGTCATTCTCTGGGCTTCAGCATTACCTAACACTGGACCCAAGCCATACCCATTTCCTCCACAACCCCCC
The DNA here is from genome assembly GCF_000298275.1 of Orycteropus afer afer. NCBI lineage: Eukaryota > Metazoa > Chordata > Mammalia > Tubulidentata > Orycteropodidae > Orycteropus > Orycteropus afer. Next base: position 177,568 of record NW_006922597.1, read on the forward strand.
TCCCTCCATGCCTCTCCTGCCTGTTCCTCCCCTCCCGACCTCTCCTCTGTTTTCCCACCTCTTTGGCTCCTCACCATGCCTGTCGCAGCTCAGGGCGCCTGGGCTCTGTCACCACCTGGGTTCCTTGGCAGCCTGGTTGCCATGGCACCATGGGAGCAGGTTCCGGCGGAACAACAGCTCTGAGTTGACAGGCAAGACCTGGTGCCCAGTTCCTGCTACCTTTGGGCATCGAGGTCCCTGCCCCCTTCCTCAGCTGAACACAGGAGGCCATGAAGAGAAAAAGGAAGCTGCCCCGCAGGGCAGCTCTTTACCTGTGAGGATGCTGGATGGGAGGTGCCTTCTACTGTCACTGAGCCAGTGCGCTCTCTCTCTCGCTCTCTCTCTCTCTCTCATAGCCAGGGAACCCTGGGAACTGGCCAAGCCAAGAGTCCAGGCAGCTGAGGGCAGGGGCGGAGCTGCAAGGGGCAGGGCTGGGCAGGGGAGGGTGGGAGAGCTTTGATGGGCAGGATGCAGGAATGGGCCTCTGGCACCTGGGAACATGTCTAAGAGAGTGTAGTACTAGAGATAGTGCTGGAAGGGAAACCATTAGCACACTGTTCCCCAGGACCATACAGGGATGGAGCTGTGAGGAAAGGGAATGGTCTATTGGGAGAAGGAGGATTTGAGGATGGAGCTATTATGAGACAGAATTATTAGAAAAAGGAGTTTGAGGGACTGAAAGGAAACTGGTCTGGGGATAAGGATGTGAGGGCAAGTGGCCATGAGGGGTGAATAGGACTGGGAACAAGACAGTGAGAAGACAGAGGCTTGAAGAAAAAGAGTCTAAGAGAATGGAATTGTGAGGGAACAGAATCTGTGATGTGGGGAGAGGGAGTTTGAGGGTGGAGCTCTGAGGGGACAGGACTGAAGGGGAATGGGGATTGGGCTATAAAGGCAAGGGGGCCTGAAAGGAAGGAATTGTGAGGGCAGTAAGGAGATAATTTGAGGGAACAGACTCCTCTCGAGCCTTTATGTGTTGGGGTTCCCATATCCATGAGGAAGATGGGGTGAATTAGACTGAGGGGAGGGATATTTGTCTAGCACTCAGTATGCCCCAGTAGGCCCCTCTGCTGTTCCCATGTCCTAGCTCATCTTATCTCATCCCCACAGTGTGGAGGGTGATACTCCAGGCAGTGACCTGAGCACAGCAGTTGATAGTCCTGGGAGTCAACCCCCCTACCGAATGAGCCAGCTGCCCCCCACCAGCAGCCACATGGGGACCCCCCCTGTTGGGGTGGGTCTTCCCTGGGCTCAGCGGGCACGCCTCCAGCCAGCCAGTGTCGCCCTGAGGAAGCAAGAGGAGGAGGAGATAAAGCGCTCCAAGGCCCTATCGGACAGCTATGAACTCTCCACAGACCTGCAGGACAAGAAGGTGCTGTAGAGATGGTTCTCTGGCTGGGAGTGAGGGTGGAGATGTAATAGAGAGCCAGGGGAGGGATTGGAATGTGGCATTTGAGAGTGATATCCAGGGAGGAATGGTGAGACTGGAATTGAAGAAGACTGGCTCTAGGACCCTTCACTCTACTGGGGACTCGCTAACTTATTCATCACATAGCCACTGAGTTCAGTAGTTACTCAGTAAACATTTATTGCCAACACGAGAGATATAAAGATGAGACCTGGACCCTGTCCTCAAAAAACTCAGTCTGTAAACTTTCACCCAAA
>NW_006922597.1:179371-187413 GCF_000298275.1 Orycteropus afer afer
GTAGAATATTTTGGAAAAGGATAGCAATAATGGTGGCACAACAGGAAAAAATGTAGTCCGTGAGCTGTAAATGTGGAAGTTGTTATGTTGGTGAATGTCTTGTTTATGTTTTCACCACAATAAAAGTAAAAAAAAAAAAAAAAAAAAGAGTAACAAAGTACTATGTGTTGGTGGGGGGGATAACTGGAAGGACATATACCAAAATTGTGGCTATGCCTACATGGTGAGACTTGAAGCGAGTCAATCTTCTTTTCCATCCTCTCTCCTTCCTTCCTTCTTTCCTTTCTTTCCTCCCTCTCTTTTTCTTTCTTTCCTCATTCCTTTCCTCCTTCTTGCTCCCAATTTATTTCTTCTTTTCTTTCCTTTTTAGTTTCTCTGGGTTTCTTTTCTATTTATTTTTTAACATAATGAACATGTTCATTTTGTAAATTGAAAAAGGAAAAACATTATCCAATACTGTGTGATAAGTGCTGTCTCTGATTAAAGGTAGAACGCAGCACTGTGAGAGCATAGCTGGGCACATTCAGACAATTATTAGCAGTTAGCAGTGACTTGTATGGGTGTGGTTGAAGGCCCAGGGAGATGAAGCTGTGGTGCATTTGTGACCTTGTTTCCCTTGACCCTCCTCTGACAGGTGGAAATGCTGGAGAGGAAGTATGGAGGCTCCTTCCTGAGCCGCAGGGCTGCCAGGACCATCCAGACAGCATTCCGCCAGTACCGCATGAACAAGAATTTTGAACGCCTACGCAGCTCAGCTTCTGAGAGCCGTATGTCCCGCCGCATCATCCTTTCTAACATGCGGATGCAATTCTCCTTTGAGGAGTATGAGAAAGCACAGAACCCCGCGTACTTCGAGGGCAAGCCTGCCTCGCTGGACGAGGGTGCCATGGCTGGTGCCCGGAGCCACCGGCTTGAACGAGGGCTCTCATATGGAGGATCCTGTGGTGGGGGCATTGATGGTGGTGGAAGCTCTGTCACTACATCTGGAGAGTTTTCTAATGATATCACAGAGCTGGAGGACTCCTTCTCCAAACAGGTCAGGATCCCATGCCACAGTTACTCCTTTTACTTTTAACCTGTATTCCACACTGAAAGAAGTTGAACAACAAGCATTTAATAAAAATAAATAGCTACAATTTGACTGGGGACTGAAAATTATGAGAAAAAAAATGCAAGACAAAAAAATGTAGCTAAAACAATCAAATTAAAAATCTGGGTGTACAGAACAAATAAGAAAATAAAATTCCTCACTATTTGAAAGTTGACACACTATCAAACTAAGGCTTAACTAACAGTGAGCTCCTACTATATGCCAGGTGCTGTGTATGCCTCCTAACAGACCTGCAAGACAAGAATTGTTATCCCCATTTTGCAGAGGAGCAGACTAAGGCTCTGAAAAGTGGAGTGACTTTCCAAAACTGAATTGGAACCAAGTTCTGTCTGATTCCAATGCCCATGCTCTTTCCATTATATAACTCTGCCATGTACCAGGCTCTGTACTGGGGCACTATAAAGAGGGATAGTTGAGCTGGCCATGGTCCCTGTTCTCAAGGATGTTCCAGTCCAGTAGGAAATGGCAAACATGTACCCATTACTGTCTCCTGAAATAGTTTGTGCTCAGAGCCCTGAGAAAGGATCACATACAGTACTGTGGGAACCCAGAGAAGGGAGGAAATTTTCTTCTGGGAAGACCCGAGAAAAGGCTTCTTTGAGAAAACAGAATTAGAGCTGGGTCTTATCAGATAGAAAAGGCTTAGCAAATTGGTGACAGTTGAGAGGGTGTTGCTTGGATAGGCACTGCATCAGCAAAAGCATGGAAGGGTGGGACTGTAATAGGCAGTGATGGTGGTGGTAAGTCATTTTAGACTTGGGATTTCAGGCATACGTGCCCAGATTTAAATCCCAGTTCTGGCATTTCCCACCTCTGTGGCCTGGAGCAAACTGTTTAATCTTGCTGAAACACAGTCAATAAAATGGAGATAAATCTTTTTAGAACTGTTTTGAAGATTCAATTCAACTAGGTAATACATATGAAAGCACCTAGTACATGGTAGCTGCTAAGTACATGTTAGTTTCCTTCCTAAAACCATGGAGGTATTTGGTATAAATTGTTGAATGAATGAATGAATGAAGCTTTATAAGAAAAGCAATCACTGTGCTCTAACTGCTGGGATCTGGCCCAGCCATCAGCCTGGGCATACATCATTGGAACTAATGAAGGAAGGGAGGGTAGAAAGGAGAGAGTATTGAAGGGAAGATCTATATAATTCATTCATTCATTCATGAAATAAACATTTAATTGAATATCTGTTCTTTGCCAAGCAATGTGTTGAGCTGAGCTAAAAAGAGAGAAACCAGGCCTGGACCCAGCTCTTAAGAAGGGAAATGGGGGGAATCACAGTGTGGTGGGGAATAGAGGAACAAACCTGTTCCTAGCTCTCAGTGCCATCCAAGTCTGCTGGGGGAGTGTGTTAGTTATCCATTGCTGCATAACAAATTACTTCAGAATTTAGTAGTTTAAAACTGAGCTTAAACAACAAACATTTATTATCTGGTAGCTTAGTGCCTAAGGCACTTGACTGCTAACCAGAAGGCTGGTGATTCAAACCCACCAGCCACTCCTCAGAAGGAGGGTTGGACAATCTACTTCCGTAGTGATACTGCCTTGGAAACCCGAGGAGGGGTCGCTATGAGTCGGGTCCAACTCAATGGCACATAACAACAACAACAACATGGTTTCTGAGGGCCAGGAATCTAGAAGTGGCTTGGCTAGTGGGTCTGGCTCTGGGTCTCTCATGGAGTTGCAATGTAGCCTGGCACTGCAATCTCTGAGAACTTGACAGGGGCCACTGGGTCTGCTTCTAAGCTTACTCACTTGGCTGCTGGCAAGAAGCATCAGTTCCTCACCACATAGGCCTCTCCATAGAACCACCCATATTGTGCCCCCTACCCCAGCAAGTGGTCTGAGAGAGAGCATCCAAGACAGGAGCTATTATAGTCTTTTATAACCTAATCTCAGAAGTGACACATCATCATTTCCATTTTATAGTATAGGCCACAGAGACCAATGCTGGTACAATGTGGTGTACAAGGATGTGAAAACCAGGGGAGTGGGTCATTACGGGCCATCTTGGGGGCTAGATATCACAGGGAGGCAGTTACCAGACATGGTCCAGATTCTCAAGGCTAAATATTATAGATTTCCTGAGAGAGAACCAGAGAGTTCTAGGTACACAGAGGAAGCTGGAATTTTGGTTTAACCTGAGGGATGACAGAGGCAGGAATGTGTATTTAATCAGACAGGAGGTAGCATTTGGCTTGAGTATACATGGACATGGAGGGACTGGTGTATCTGAGAAGAAACTTGTGGGCATTAGTCCCAGCTCCTATGAGCTCACAATGGCTCCCTGGGAGTTATGTTATGTAGGGAACCTGTGTGTGTTGGGGGGAGGGAATCCCTTTTCTTGGCTAATCCACCAGGAAAATTCTTCCTTTTCCCTTCCCTTCGTCCTTCATTCCCACCCTTCCATCACCCCACCATACTTTCCTTCCTCTTTCCTTCCTTTCTCTCCCTACTCCCTCACAGGTAAAGTCTCTGGCTGAATCCATCGATGAGGCCCTGAACTGCCATCCACCAGGGTCTATGCCTGAGGAGCCAGGGTCAGCCCAACTGGAGAAAAGGGAGTCAAAGGAACAGCAAGAGGACAGCTCCGCCACATCCTTCAGTGACCTACCCCTTTACCTGGATGACTCAGTTCCCCCACCATCCCCTGAACGACTGCCTAGCACAGAGCCCCCAACCCAGGGCCGACCTGAGTTCTGGGCACCAGCCCCTCTCCCGCCAGTTCCTCCACCAGTGCCACCAGGGACCCGAGAAGATGGTGGCCGTGAGGAAGGCACTCGCAGGGGTCCTGGTTGCTTAGAGTGCCGGGATTTCAGACTGCGAGCTGCCCACCTTCCCCTGCTTACCATTGAGCCTCCTAGTGACAGCTCCGTGGACCTGAGCGACCGCTCAGATCGCGGCTCTGTCCACCGCCAGCTGGTGTATGAGGCTGATGGCTGCAGCCCACATGGGACCCTGAAGCACAAGGGGCCACCAGGCAGGGCCCCAATACCACACCGACACTACCCAGCCCCTGAGGGCCCAGCCCCAGCCCCTCCAGGGCCCCTCCCGCCAGCCTCCAACAGTGGTACTGGGCCCAGTGGTGTGCCTGGGGGTCGGAGGTTGGGGAAGTGTGAGGCAGCAGGCGAGAACTCTGATGGTGGAGATAACGAGAGCCTTGAGAGCTCCAGCAATTCCAATGAGACCATCAACTGCAGCTCTGGCTCCTCTTCTCGGGACAGCCTGCGGGAGCCTCCAGCCACTGGCATCTGTAAGCAGACTTACCAGAGGGAGACAAGGCACAGCTGGGACTCACCAGCCTTCAACAATGATGTAGTACAGAGGCGGCACTACAGAATCGGCCTCAACCTCTTCAATAAGTATGTGATCTTCGTTCCACCCTCCTTAATCTTTCCTACCCTGCCACAGACACTTCGGCCCTTGGGACTGAACTCCAAGCATTAATCCTTGTTCTGCCATTCTCTTGTTCTATGGAATGGTGTTTCTCCCCAGCTGTTCAGGGAAGAGGACTGGCAACAGTGTGCCAGAGTAGAAAACCCCCAGTGCACCTAGGTTCTAGTCCTAGTACTGCCAGTGACTGGGTGTGTGATCTTGGGCAAGACGTTCTCACTCTCTTAGCCCCAGTTCACACTCTTTAAAATGGATTTTGGAACTTGCCTGCTTTACTTCCCTTATTAGTGTGTGTGTGTGTGTGTGTGTGTATGTAGGGGGCAATATGGGGTAGAAAGACCTCTCATCTGATTTTGGCCAGATTCACTGTGTAACCCTAAACAAGGTGTGTTCCTTCCCTGGGCTTCAGTTTTTCTTTCCAATAGCAGGGTATGTATATTTGAGGTGTTAGGAGGTGGAGTGGGACCAATGACTGTGACTGAGCTTTCTAAATGCCTGGTCTTGTGCCAGGTGCTTAGGAGTAGGGTGGGAGTATGACATTTGATTGGAAAATAATCAGAAAACATTGCTTTACATTTTGATAGCCTAATAAACACTGTCACCTACATTTAATTCTCATAATAACTTGTCAAGGTAGGTAGTGGTGTCTGCATTTTATAGATAAAGAAATTGAGGCTTGGAGAAGTAAAGAGAATTTCCCAGAGTCATACAACTGATAGGAGATGGATCTGAGACTCCTATAGCACCAAAGTCTCTTCCAAATTCTAATCTTGTGAAGTTTTAAGGTTCTGGGGTTTTGAAAATGGGAACTAGTGCCTTATAGACCCAGATTTCTGTGAAGTGGGAAACCTTGTCTATGCAAACATTGACAGAGGCTGGGCGATAACTACCTGGGTGGGACATGGAACATGGCTTAAAGTAACCTCTTCAATTCTTCCCAATTCTGAGGTTCTGTGACCTGGAGGGAAGGGCTTAGCCTGGAGCTCAGGACTTCTCTCAGGTTCTCATTAAATATTAATTTTCTTTTAATTGTGGTGTGGCCCTAGTAAAGGAGGAAGTTGGATTGAAGATACCTTGGGATTTTGAAACTCTGTGAAATGAGCAAGTGACTTCCTCTCCCTGGGCCTCAGTTTTCTCATCTGTACTATGAAGGGATTGGACCAAATTCTGTATTTCTTTGGTTCTCTGAGGTCATGATTGGGCCCAAAAGTAGTTCAAGATGAACAGTAGGCAAAGCTCCAGAAAGATAGTCATCTCATCTACCTCCCCTCTTTCTGCAGGAAGCCAGAGAAGGGTATCCAGTATCTGATTGAACGGGGCTTCTTGTCAGACACACCGGTGGGAGTGGCTCACTTCATCCTGGAGCGGAAAGGCCTGAGCCGGCAGATGATAGGGGAATTCCTAGGGAACCGGCAGAAGCAATTCAACAGAGATGTGTTGGAGTGAGGACCTCAGGATGGGCAGGCCGGGCCAGAGATTCCTGGAAAAGGAGAGCAAGAGGGAGGAAGGGGGAAGCCTGTCCCTTTTGTTCAGATAAACTTTAAAAACAGGATGAAGATATATTCCTGCTCCAAAGGATTAGGTCTAATCTCTCTTGGCCCTATAAAGTCTTCTGTGTGGCATAGGGCAAGGCATGCGTGTCCTATGGCCTGCTTTGGGCCTCTGTTTTCCCATTTCTGTCATAAGTGGGCTGATGGGAAAGACCTTTAGTAATCATGTGTACTTCCTGGATTTTCTGGGATGGATTCAATTTCAAACATTCTATCCTCATTATGCACTTGTTTGGACCATGGGTCCATATTTTAGAAGCCTATCAGTGGAGGTGTCTGTCCAGTCAAACAGGCTAGGGTGGGTCAGAGGTTTTCTGCAGAGGAATTAAGAATGCCACACCCACTTCTTTACTCCTCAGCTGTGTGGTGGATGAGATGGACTTCTCCTCCATGGATTTGGATGATGCACTCCGGAAGTTCCAATCCCATATTCGAGTTCAGGGAGAGGCCCAGAAAGTGGAGCGACTCATTGAAGCCTTCAGGTGTGTCTGTTCCCACTCCTGAAGCTACCTCTCCCTACTTCAGGGGGCAGTGTAGTATGTGTTTACAAATCACCTCATAGCTTCTTTACCATAAAACAGAAATTATAAATCCTATTTTGCAAGGCAGTTGTGAGGCTCAGAGGTAGTATATATAAAGTATCTAGCTTAGCATCTGGAACATAAGCATTCAGTAAGTGACAACAACCGCAATAGCAGCAAACATTCATTGAGCACTTACTGTGTATTAGGTACTGAGCTAGGTACTTTACGTGATTATTTCACTGAATACAAACAACTCTATGAGTTTAATGTTTCTTTTATTATTCTCATTTTGCAGATGAGGAATCTGAAGTTTAGAAAGGTTTAGTAACTTGCCCAGAGTCATACAATGAGTAAGTGGTAGAACCAGTATTTGAACTCCAACTCTATCCAGCCCCATGATCCATGAACTTATCCATTATATTCTACTATAAATGCTTTGAGAGTTAGGCCTGGGTATAAATCTTGGCCTCCACCACTTTGGAGTATTTAGAGGAGAAACAGAAGAGTTGATGAGAACTTGTTCCCCATAATGGGAGAAGGATTTGCTTTGCAGTCAGAAAGATCTGGGTTTACATCCTGGCTTTACCATTTACTAGCTCTATTACCTTGGGCAAGTTACCTCACCATCTTGAACCTCAGTCACTTCATCTTTAAAATAGGGCTGTTAATAGCTGCCTTGCAGGATTATGATGGGATTACATGAGACAGTGTACCTAAAGCCCCTGGCAAAGCTTCATAAAAGATAAAGATGATGATTTTTATGTGCTAGTCTTGGGGGAAAGTCTGAAGAGGACAGACAGACCCAAAGGAGTAGGGAGTATTTCTTGAAGGAAAGGGTTGGTGATACTAGAGCGGGAGGATGATGTGTATGTAGAGATTGCTGGTGCCTGAGCTTGGCTGTGGCCCTTTCTGCCCTGCAGCCAGCGGTACTGTGTGTGTAACCCAGCCCTCGTGCGCCAGTTTCGGAATCCAGACACCATCTTCATCCTTGCTTTTGCCATCATTCTCCTCAATACCGACATGTACAGTCCCAGCGTCAAGGCTGAACGCAAGATGAAACTAGATGACTTCATCAAGAACCTGAGAGGTAACTAGATCTCCCTGTCAGCTTTTCCTGTCCTTCACCTGCGAAGGGAAAATGGGTAAGGTGGTGGGAAATGGGAAGTATGAGAGATATAACATCATCTCCCTGAAAATCAACCTGAGATAATTGACTTTCTCCCAAGACTGGATATTCCCAGGGCATTCATTTTTCTTCATTCAAATATTCCTTTGTCCATTTATTCTTTCATGCACTGAACATTTTTTTTTTAAAAAAATTTAGTTGTGATTTGGGTGAAATTTTACAGAGAAAATTCATTTTCCATACAGGAGCTCACATACACTTTGTCTCATGACATTGACTGCAATTGCCCACAATGCAACAGCTCCCCTCCCACTTCCTCCCAATAGTTA
>NW_006922597.1:187598-190462 GCF_000298275.1 Orycteropus afer afer
TTCCTTGTTTTTCTTTTGCATTCTTCCTGTTTTTTTAATGATTTTGAGTTTTGTTCCACATTGTTCTCCCACTCTATCCAGGATCTCCTACATAGATCCCCCTCCTAGTGGTTGACGGTTGTAGCCGGGAGATCATCTACTTCTGGTCTCGTAGTCATATAGGCTGAGGATTGCATGCTGTACCAGTCCCTTGGACTAATTGTTTCCATGCGTCTTTGGTTTTCTTCATCATTCTTTGCTCTGAACGAGGAGAGACTCATCATTGCATCTAGATGGCTGCTTGCAAGCTTTTAAGATCCCAGTCGCTACTTGCCAAAGTAGGATGTGGAACAATGTTTTTGTGTAGTATGTTATGCCAATTGAGTTTGATGCCCTCTGCAACCATGGTCCCGAGCCCACCACTTGCTCCCTCTGGGAAGCTGGCTGTGGCCAAGGAGTGACTACAACCTTGTCCCTTGCCAGCTTTACCATATACCTAGAAATTCTTAAAGAACATAAAAATACACTTGTAGAAACATTGTCTGCCAACCCTATACATGGGCCTGGGCACACTACCCTCTGCATAGACATACCTAACCGTTTAGACTTTCCACCCATCTATCCACCCATAGATCAATGTTTGCATCACTGACAATGCAGTACTGTATGTACAAAAGGGTTCATCTTTGTTGTCTGTACCTCCCATGCACCTCTCTATGTCTTCCCTTTCCTCAGTGCCACTGTGTTGATCACTCACATTTGGTACATTGCCATTCCCTTCACCCAAATCGACACTTGCCTCTACCTATCTAGCAGTGTTCCCTCCCTTACCTTCCCACCCCTAGTAACCAACAAAGAAAATTTCTTTCCATATATAAACCTTTCCTTGACTTTTTACATTAATGGACTAATACAATATTTGTCCTTCTGTGATTGACTTATTTCACTCAGCACAATATCCTCCAAGTTCATCCACGTTGTGCAGTGTTTTGCAGATTGTACATTATTCTTTAGGGTTGCATAGTATTCCATTGTGGGTATGTACCATAGTTTGCTTGGTCCTGAGTTTAGAGCAGTGAACCTGATAGATGAAAGTCTTGGCTTCTTACAGGGCTTACACTAATTCAGTTATTCACTGAGCTTGGCTGTGGCCCTTTCTGCCCTGCAGCCAGCGGTACTGTGTGTGTAACCCAGCCCTCGTGCGCCAGTTCCGGAATCCAGACACCATCTTCATCCTTGCTTTTGCCATCATTCTCCTCAATACTGACATGTGCAGTCCCAGCATCAAGGCTGAACTCAAGACAAAACTGATCTGTTTATTCATTCACTCCCTCTTTCCCTCTCTTCTTTATTTATGCTTATGAAGACTCATTTAATTATTTTAGGTACCCTTTTCTCCATTCAAAGAGCTCTGGTGGCACAGTGGTGAAGCATTGGGCTGCTAACCTAAAGGTAGATGGTTTGAACCTGTCAGCCACTCTGCAGTAGAAAGATGAGGCAGTCTGCTTCCATAAAGATTTATAGCCTTGGAAACCCTATGGGACAGTTCTACTCTGTCCTATAGGGTCACTATGAGTTGGAATAGACTTGACAGCAGTGGGTTTGGTTTGGTTATTGGTTTTCTCCATTCATGCATGCATGTATTCATTCAACCAGCTAACCAGGCAGTCAGTCATTCAACATGTACCTAGTGCCTAATGTGTGCTAGGTTCTATGATGAGTGCTGATGACAGTGGATAGGAGTCTGCCATAGTCTGCTCCTGAGGGAGCTTCCTGTTTGTGGGGGAGACTGACTTGTTTCCAGATAACTGATAATACAGAAAGTACACAGTGATGTGAGAGAGGCCAAAAGTTCAGTCAGAACTCAAATAAGGGAAAGCCCTGGAGGAATCAGTATTTTAAGGTGGGCTTTGAAAGCAGGAAGAATGTGATAGAATGGAGGTAGAGTAAGCAGTAAGAATAACAAAGGCACAGAAGTGGGAGATGTAAAATTGTTTGGGGAATAATTGAGGTAGGGTGGGTGAACCAGTTGAAAAGGTCAGTTGGAACCAACATATAAGGGCCTTGAATATCAGATAAAAGGTATCACTTTGATCTTTTTACTTGGTTTATTTTATTGATATTAAGCCCTACCTCTCTCCAAAGAACAGCCTACTAAAAATGTCACAGATATTAAAATCATTTAAGCAGAAATGAAAGAGGAAATAGAGTTTAGGGGAGAAAAGAAAAAGACAAAACAATTTTGCTGACCATTAGGGGTTTGTACAGTGGCAGTGAGATGAAAGATATTCATTTAGCATCTTTCCAAGGAGGAGGTGTGGCATTTCCAAAGGAGAAAACATCTACCCTAGCAGGAGGTTTTGAGAGAAGAGTGAGTGGGTCTTACTCAGCAGACAATCAGGAGTGGAAAAGGATGGTAGACTTGGGAGGAGGGAGTTAGACAGATCAGAGGCTATCTGGAGCTGTCTCCTAGAATCCTGCTATTGCTTGCTCATTCATATTCTTTCTCTCTATATATGTATGTGTGTATGCATATGCACGTACACATATACATATGTATGCATCTATATATGTATTATATATATGTGTGTGTGTATATATATAAATTCCTCTTTCAAGTATTAAATAAAAAAAGTAAGGCATGCTTATTTCAGAAATTTTGGAAACTTAGAAAATTTCCTCTAATCACCCAAAATTGGTTAATATTGGTATGTTTTCTAGTCTTTTTTCCTCGTGCTGTACATGCAGTTTATTATGCTGCTCTTCTCACTTAACTTGCCACAAGAATTTTCTCATGCTATTGAAATATTTTTGTAAACAACAAGCTTTAATAACTCTGGTGGTGAAGTACCTAAGGCATGTGACTGTTACCCAGAAGGCTGGCG
>NW_006922597.1:191539-197151 GCF_000298275.1 Orycteropus afer afer
ACAACTCAGTACTGTATATGCAAAAGGGTTCATATTTGTTGTCTGTACTTGAGTTTGGGTTTTTTAATATTGTTTTACTAAGTGGATATACTATATTTTACTTAACTGTTCTTCTCTTGTTAGAACTTAGGTTGTTTCAAATTTTTCCCTACCATAAATGACAGTGAACATCCTTGTATATATCTTTTTGCATATTTCTGATTAATTCCTTAGGGCAGATTTTTAGAAGAGGAATCACTAGGTATCAACATTTAGGCCAAATTACCTTTCAAAATAGTTATGCTAATACACATGCCCACTTCCCTGCACTCTTACTAACACTGGGTATTATTATTTAAAATTATATTTGCTAATTAGAAATGTAAAAAAAAAAAGTACCTAATTGTTTTAATCATAGTATGTTCTGAGTTTTTAGACAAAATCCTCATCCATGAGAAGAAAACAAATTGGCTGTTTTGCTGGAGGGCATCTTATCTGGCCCTGATCCTGGCTGAGAGATTTAGGGGTCCACTCCCTCCAATCCTGACCATTATCATGGTCCATGCCTGGGTGTGGTGTGTTGTGAAGAACCCTTATCACCCACTCAATACATTTATACGTTATGTCCATGTTACTCCCCTAACCTAGGGGTTGACAATGGTGAAGACATCCCCCGAGACCTCCTGGTAGGCATCTACCAACGCATTCAGGGGCGTGAACTACGGACCAATGATGACCATGTGTCCCAGGTGCAGGCCGTGGAGCGCATGATTGTGGGCAAAAAGCCAGTAAGTACCTTGGGAGGCTGCCAAGGGGACAGGGTTCTGGTCTGCCTCTGTCACTGTTTGGAAAGTCACTGCACTTCTCTGACCCCTGGGTTCCTCTTACCTGCCAAATGGAGTAGATGATAATGCATCCCCCAGGGGGCTTGTGGTGCAGATTGAGATGCTCTATATGAATTCATCTAGCATGTTATGTTGTAAGGTACATAGTTGTTGAAGTATAAATATTATCATCCTTACCACTTCTGGTTTTGTCTGTTCATCCCAAGTAAGGAGCCAAGATAGTAACAAACGCAAGAACACACTATAGTCATCTAGTCAGAAAACATGTACAGATGCCTTTCCACTGAGGCTGGCATTTCACTGGGCACCAAAGATATGGATATGAATCAGATATTGTGTCTGTCCTTGGGAGCACTCACAGACCAGTGGGGGCATCCGTTAAGGGGAGCACAAAAGAGGGAGAGTTCATTTCCAGCATGAAGAAATTGGGAAACACTTCTTAGAAGACATTTAGAATTGGGCTTTGAAGGAAGGGCATAATGTGGCCATATGGAGCTGGCCAAGGAAGGCATTCTAGACAGAGAAAACAACACAGGGACAAAGGCAAAGCACTAGAACACTTAGACCTTAGTAGTTTATATCCATCCTTGTGTCAGAGTGACAGTGATATGTATCAGTGGTACACTTCCTGTCATTTTGCTCTTGGAGGTTAGGGTGCTAGAGGCCCGAAGCTGGTGGGCTAGCCTTGCTGATACCTATTTCTTCATGCCTATCTAGGTCCTGTCTCTTCCTCACCGTCGACTGGTTTGCTGCTGCCAGCTCTATGAGGTGCCAGATCCAAACCGCCCCCAGAGGCTAGGGTTGCATCAGCGGGAGGTCTTCCTCTTCAATGATCTCCTCGTGGTATGAGCACTGTGGGGGAGGAGGTGGAAGGGAGATGATGAGCTTGGACCCTGGGTCTGGTGTGAACAATACTAACCTTGGTAGGTAGAGGTGTGGTGGGTAAGGTTCTCTGCCATGTGATCTATGTGATCTTGGGCAAGGCCTAGGCCTTCTCTCTATCCCTCCTTTTTTCTAAAAGATCCTTTTGGAGGTAGTTACAGCCACAAAGGCACAGAAAATGTGAAGACGAGGGGAGATGACAGACTTACAGTCTGGGAACTGATAGGAAATGTCCCTGTCCACTGCAGTAGTTCAGAGGGTTGGGTGGTGGTTGTTGTTAGGTGCTGTCGAGCCGGTTCTGACTCCTTTGCCATCCTCATACTTGCTATGCTTGAGCCCATCGTTGCAGCCACTGTGTCAATCCATCTTGTTGAGGATCTTCTTCTTTTTCACTGACCCTCTAGTTTATCAAGTATGCTATCCTTTTCCAGGGACTGGTCCCTTCTGGCAACATGACCAAAGTATGAGAGATGAAGTCCAGGGTTGGGTAAAGGGAGGTAAATCTGTGAACCTGGGTTTAGTCTGAAACCTTTGTGTCACTGGGATATTTGAATGAGTCAAAACAGAGCTCATCACCAGGGCAGATGCTTCTCTCTTAGGACTGGGACTTTTAGAACTCTGTCGGCTATAAGGGAATTTCTGAGTCTCCCACATAACCTCTTACCCAGGGCAGGAACTTGCTTCCTAGTTGGTCCCTTGCTGTAGGGGACAGAAAGCTGCCTGCCTCCAAGGCAGCCAGTTTCCTTGTCAGACAGCTCTGACTACTAGAATCTCTCTCTCTATGAGCTTCTTCCAACAGTTTTCACTCAATCCTTGGGATCATGGAGAACAAGTGTTCTCCCTCTGCTCTGAGATAGCTCTTTGGGGATCTGAAGGGCAGTGATCCTGTCCCCTCTTAGACTTTTCACCTTTAGAGCAAGGTTTCTCAACCTTGGCACTATTGACATTGGGGACAAGATAATTCTTTGTTGTTGGGGGCTGTAGGAGGTTTAAGTTTAGCCTAGTATCTTTGTCTCTACTTACTAGATGCCAGTAGCACTCCTCCCAACCAAAAATGTCTCCAGACATTGCTAAGCGCCCCCTGTGGGGCAAAATCACCCCTAGCTGAGGACTACTACTTTAGATAAGCACCTCCAAATCCCTCTCTGAGCCTCAATTTCCTTCTCTGTGAAATGGGGCTGATCCCTACCTCATAGGGTTGTCATGAGGATTAAGTAAGATATTGGATATGGAATGGCCTAACCCTGAAGAGTGCCTGGCTTACAAACATCCATCACATATTGACAGCTGTCATATGTCCAGCTCTGTGCTAGGCACTGGGTACGCAGAGGTGAGTTAGACACAGTCACTGTTCTCAAAGATCTCACAGTCTAAAAGATTAAAAAAAAAAATTTCACAACTGTGTACTGTAACCATCCTGAAATCAAATATCTTTGCTTTTAAGAATTACTTGCAGACTGTATTAATTGATTTCAGAGTGCCTAAGTACTTGATAAAGACCTTGGGTTTTTCAGAGTAAAACCAGCTGTTCAGCAGAGACTACCATTACATGCTAGGCCCAGTGGGGGTGGGTGAAAGATATTAAAACCAGACCCCTGCCTAGGCACTTCCAGTCCAGCGGGGCAATCATTTCTCAGAGGACTAATGTAAAGCCTAACAAATGAAAGGTACTGAACCAGTACTCTGGAAACTCAGAAAAGGAAAAAAAAAAAAATCTGTGTGGGGTGTCAGGACAAGCTTTCTGGAGGGAGCAGCACTCACTTAGTTCTTGTAAAAATTGTAGATGCCTGTTGTGCATCATCCTTACATCAGAAACTTGCAATTTTCTCCCATCTTCCCTATTCTGCTCCTCAAGTTTTGCCTGACTTGTGGGTATGTGTGTTCATGTATATATGTCTGTTACTAGAGATGGGAGGGAGGATACTGGAAATAGGTGACATGTGGAAATTTCCCACCCCAAACCCCACCTCTTGTCTTTTCCCCAACCCTACCAAAGGTCACCAAAATTTTTCAGAAGAAGAAGATCTTGGTAACATACAGCTTCCGTCAGTCCTTTCCCCTCGTGGAAATGCACATGCAGCTCTTCCAGAATTCATGTGAGTCCCTTCTTGAATCCCAGCCACCTAAAAGTCAATGCCATGGCCCCCATGCTCATCCTTTATCCATACCAGCCTCCCATGGCTGCTTCTCCAGCCAACTATTCATTTTTATTAGCCTCTAGTTTTTGGAGTTCTTTACAACCAGGCTAAAGTCTCCAAGGAGTCCCTGGGTGGCAAAAAAAAAATGGTTAAGTGCTGGGCTACTAACCCACCCAGAGGTGTCTCAGAAGAAAGGCCTGGCAATCTACTTCTGAAAGGTCATAGCCTTGAGAATCCTGTGGAGCAGTTCTACTCTGCACACTTGGGATCACCATGAGTCAGAATCAACTCTATTGCAACTGGTACTGGTAAGGTCTCCAAAGCACCTACTTGGTCCCAGGGTGAAGGGCAGGCAGGCCAGGGTGGAGTACAGCTTGGGTCTAGCCCTTGACTCTTACAACAAACCATGGTGTGTGTGTGTGTGTGTGGTGTGTATGTGTGTGTGTGCGTGCACATGCATGCACTCTTTGGAGGGAAGGGAGGAAGGCTGAAGATAATGGCTATCATGCTATACCTTGGAGAACTGAGCAAGGAGCAGCTTTGTTAGGTGACATCTGGGCAGCAGACACAATATGAATACAGGCCAAGGCGTAAAGGACAGGTTTTCTAGAGAAGAGCACAGAGTTGTTTGCCTTTACACCTTAAAGTGCAGGGAGTAGTAACAGGGCCATGACTACCAGGAGTTATGGGATTTGAGGGGAAGAGGGGAGCATTGAAGTTTCTAGCGAAGAGAAGAGGCATGATTAGAGCTTGGCATTAAAAAAAAATCATTCCACTTAATGAGCCACCTGGCTTCAATCCTGACAGAGGTATCCTTCCTATCCTGCTACCTCCCTTTCCCCACAGATTATCAGTTTGGGATCAAGTTGCTGTCTGCAGTACCTGGTGGGGAGCGAAAAGTCCTCATCATTTTCAATGCTCCCAGCCTCCAGGACCGGCTGCGCTTCACATCTGACCTACGGGAGTCCATTGCTGAGGTGCAGGAAATGGAGAAATACCGTGTAGAGTGTGAGTAGCCCAACCCACCTCCTTTCCCCTCTCCTAATATACTGCCCTGCAGAAACCAAGAATCCTGTCCTCTGAGAATCTCAGAGTTGAGAGTTAGCTTGTCCAACTTTCCTCCCCTCATTCCTGCAACCCTTCAGCCTCTGCTTGAATGACAAGGGGCTCATTACTTCTGAACCTCAGATTAGTATTCCAAACCCTAATGATAAACCAACTCTTCCTTCTGTTGAAATGCAGGGTACTGAAGGTAGGACTCTATTTTCAGATCCCAGGTATGCTACTTATCTGGGTAAAGTGGGACAAACTGCTTAACCCTCTGAGCCCCAGATTATTGATACATGAAATTGGAATAGTGAAATCTCCTTCACAGAGTTGTGGAGATCAAATGAGATAAGGTGGATGAAGTATCCTAATACATCTTAGATGTTCAACAAATATTATTCCCCTGCCAACCCTCTCTTCTACACTCCCCACATATTAATTCCTGAGCTGAGTCCCAGTGACCTATCCTCCTAGAGGCTATACCAAGTCATTTTGATCATACATAATGGAAAATAGTGATTACATCTCCTTCCTCCCAATGTCCTCCAAGTTTTTTCTTCTCCAGGCTAAGCAGTCCCAGTACCTTGTCACAGTTAAAATAACATAATGTTAAGGAGAAAGAGGCAGGCAGACAGAGAGACAGAGGCACTGGGCAGCTCCTTGGTGAGGCTTCCATAGTTCTAGGGTCTACTCTACTCCTCAGCAAAGCAGGGGGAAATTT
>NW_006922597.1:197251-198670 GCF_000298275.1 Orycteropus afer afer
GGTTCAAACCCACCAGCCACTCCTCGGAAGGAAGGTTGGGCAATCCTACTTCCTGTAGTGATACTGCCTTGGAAACCCAAGGAGGGGTCGCTATGAGTCGGGGTTGACTCGAAGGCAAACAACAACAACAAGAGACCCTGGGGAAATTCAGAGAGAATGATTAGCATACTAAGAGGAAGGGAGGGCAATAGACAAAAGTATCCTTGACCTCTGTAGGGAGGTGAGGGTGTAGGGAAGCCCAGACAGCACAGGCTCCAAAGTCAGGCACACCTGCTTTCTGAATGTCAGCTCCACCTTTTCTAGCTGTATGACCCTAGGCAAACTCTATGACTTCTCTGATTCTCAATTTCTTCCTTTGAAAAACGTGGATGATAATACTTACCTCAGAACTGTTGTGAGGCTTGAGACAGATGAAGTATGATGTATAGCACCCAGCCTACTGCCGGCACATAATAGAGGATTCAATTCCTGTCAGTTTCCTGCTCCTGTTCTTCCAGGAGTCTGTCTGCTCTGGAGCAAGGTATTGGAGAACTAAGTGAGCTCTGGGAAGACTTCCCTTTGCCATAGTCTGCAAGGGCCTCCCTGTCCCTCTGGTGAACCATCTTCTGAGAAACTTTGTTAAAGGGCAAGGGTGGTTTGGGAAACCAGATTGAGAGAGGGTAGGGAAGGGCAGAAGTAAGGAGAGTGAAAGGAAGGAGAAAGGAGCAAGAAGAGCAAGCATTGAAAGGGATGAAGGGAAGGCTGAGCAAGAGGAGATGGTGTGAGACAGGCTGGGCACTGAGAGAGCCTCAGAGATGAAGCTGAGGCTTGTGGGGAAACATGTGCTGCCTGTTCAGAGAGCAAAACAGGAGGCCTGGGGGACAGAGGGAGTGAGGAGGAGTAAGGCCCCTGGAGGTCTGGGGTCAGTCAGGTGGGGTCTCACTCCTGTTCCTGACCTTCATTCTGTCTCCCCCACTGCCACCCAGCGGAGCTGGAGAAGCAGAAAGGTATGATGCGGCCTAACGCCTCACAGCCTGGAGGAGCCAAGGACTCAGTGAATGGGACACTGGCCCGCAGTAGCCTGGAGGACACTTATGGGGCAGGCGATGGGCTCAAACGGGGTGCACTCAGCAGTTCCCTGCGAGACCTCTCTGATGCAGGTAAGTTTTCTGGACCCATGTCCTAGCTGGGGAGATGTGGGACCGGGTGTCCTCTTTGCCTCCTATCATTGACCACCAGCCTTCCCTTAACCTGTCACACACACACATACCCTGCCTTCATCCAGAGCCCTGGGCATTTGTGCCACAGGGGGCCTGGTAGCCAGGTCAGAACAGGTGGACCCCAGGGTTTGGGTCAGGGAGTGTGTAGTGGGGCCACAGTTTTAGCCCCTCTCTCTTGCTGCTCCACCGTTCCTCCTCTTTTTCCTCTTCTATCTCTCTT
>NW_006922597.1:199655-255283 GCF_000298275.1 Orycteropus afer afer
CTATTTGGAAGCAAGCGGGGCAAGGGGCCCTTCCAGATGCCACCACCGCCAACAGGCCAGGCCTCTGCCTCCTCTTCATCTGCTTCTTCCACCCACCACCACCACCACCACCACCACCACGGTCACAGCCATGGTGGCCTGGGGGTGCTGCCTGATGGGCAGTCCAAACTCCAGGCCCTGCATGCCCAGTATTGCCAAGGACCAGGCCCTGCCCCACCACCCTACCTCCCACCCCAGCAGCCCCCTCTACCCCCACCTCCTCAGCAGCCCCCACCCCTACCCCAACTGAGTTCCATTCCACCACCTCCCGCCTCAGCCCCACCTGTGGGGCCACATCGCCACTTCCATGCACATGGTCCAGTCCCAGGCCCCCAGCACTATACCTTGGGCCGGCCAGGCAGGGCTCCCAGACGAGGGGCTGGAGGACACCCTCAGTTTGCCCCACATGGTCGCCACCCCCTGCACCAGCCCACATCCCCATTGCCCCTGTACAGTCCTGCCCCTCAGCACCCTCCAGCCCACAAACAGGGCCCCAAGCACTTCATTTTCAGTCACCACCCACAGATGATGCCAGCAGCAGGGGCAGCTGGAGGCCCTGGGTCCCGGCCACCAGGAGGCTCCTACTCCCACCCCCATCACCCCCAGTCACCACTGTCACCACACTCACCCATCCCACCCCACCCCTCCTCCCCACCCCTGCCCCCACCCTCACCCCACACTCCACACTCACCCCTACCACCCACCTCACCCCATGGCCCACTGCACGCCTCTGGGCCCCCTGGCACGGCTAACCCACCCACTGCAAACCCCAAGGCCAAGCCAAGTCGGATCAGCACTGTGGTCTGATGAATGGATAGATTGAGCTGGGACCCAGGAAGGTCTGGGGAAACCATTGCAGAGGGTCCTTCTACCCTCTCTGTTTCCTCAGTTTTTCCAAAATATATATACATATAGAAATGTCCTCTATCTCCCTTCTTCCCTGCCTTGGGATAACCCTCCCCCCCCCAACCTCCACAGTACGGTCATCATGGGGTTCCGTCCAGGTTTGCCACTTAAAGCCTGGACCCAGAGCTATCTAGCTCTGGGGAGTGGTGAGGACCTTTCAGAGATCATCATCTCTTTTTCCTCTCTTCTTCTTTCCCCTCTTTCTCTGGAGGTCTGGCTGGGGGTGTTCAGACCTCCAGGCCAGTATGAGCTTCCTTTCAGTTCTGGCTAGTAGAAAAGAATGAGCTTCCAGAGCTGTAGAGATGAAGGTTTCCCCAGGGCTCCTGTGGGCACATGGGGCTAGGAAAGAGCTCTGCAGAGTTGTGGCCAAACCTCAGCAAGTTTGGCACTCTCTCTGACCTCAGGGCCTGCCCACACACCTCCCAGTGTCTTTCTGCCTGCTGGAGGACACAGATAGCCAATGCACTGGTGGGTGGGACCCTGCTTATGCTGGCCCCAAGATGGAGCAGTGCTTTTTCTCTGGAGCCCTGTCTCTAGTAGGCCCTAGCCCAGCCCTCTTCAGCTTCAGGACCTTGCCTCCCCTTGCAACATTCTTATACTGATTCACATCCAGAAAGGTTTTGGGGGGCTCAGGTCTTGGATGAGAAGGGCACTGCCCTCCCTCACCCATATTGCATGCCCCCCATTCCCTTAACCTACCCCACCTACAACTGAGACAATGCACTTTACAAATACTGCCCACATACCCTTCGCTGGGGCAGGTATATGATGCCCATATACCCAGCATCAGCCATGGGGAGGGAGGCTCCCAGAGGGCCATCATGAGCCCAAGATGTCCTTCTTGAGGCAGAAATTGAAGCCATCAGATGGGGAGCTGGGAGCCAGGATGCTTGAGTCCTTCTGTTTGTCAAAATCTCTGCTGCCTCTCCAGCCCTGTTTATTTATTATAAATATATTTTTTACAAGCCCAGCTCCTCTTCTTGCCCTGCATATTCAGCCCCTTTCTCAGCTCCTGCCTCCCTCTCCCCTCTCCACCGTGGGCTGCAGTACTGACAGACAGACTTGGCTGTATGAAGGGCCAGGGACCCCGGGGCCTGGGGGCAAGGGAGGGTGGCAGTGGGAAGGGCTGTATGGAAAGGAGCCGGGGTTCAGGCATTGTCTTTTTTCCTCCTTGTATATAAGAATGTATATTTGATGCCTCATAAAAGACCTTGTGCTCACCTCCTGCCTCTGCTTCCTACTTATGCCCCCTTCCCCCACTGTGGAGCCCCAAAAGAAAGAGGCCTTAGCCCAGGGAGGGAGAAATTCAGGCAACTGGGTGGGCAAGGTATTTTGGTTGGGTGGGAGGTTGAGAAGAGGGATTTTTTTTCCCCCTATCTCATTTCATAGTCTGTATGACATAGTAGGAGAGTATGAACTTTGGAGTTGATACAGTTCAAATCCTGGGTTTTCCACTCCTTAGGCATGTGAACTTGGGAAAATTAACCTCTCTGAGTCTCAATTTCCTCAATTTAAAACTGGGGATGATAAACCTTTGCCACATGGAGTTTTGATGGTTCCATGAAGTAATGAAAGTCAAATAGCCTGCATGGAGTAGGCATTCAATAAGTTAGTTCCTTTCTCTTCCTTCCACAGGTTTGATACTTCCTTCCACTCTTGGGTCTTCTATCCTCACCCTTCCTGTGGCTGGCCTGGCTTTGCCCTGGAGTCCCCCTCCACAACCACAGGCCACATCTGTCCTTGAGGGGAGGAAGGGTGGTTTGGCCCAGGAAGGCACAGAGCTAGATACATTATAAGGGTACAACATGTTAGATAACAAATAGCTGAACTCTTTAGTTTATAGAGGAGGAGAAAAGCCCAGAGAAAGGAAGAGTCTTTCCTAAGGTCACACAGCAAGTCAGAAGATAAGAGTTTTCTGACTTTTAGCCCAGGTCCCTTTCCAGCTCCCTCCCCCCTAAATTGCCTCCCTATGAAATGAACTTGTTTCTAGCACTACTCTGTTTCAGAAGGGATGAGGCAGAGCAATGGCTCTAGCTTAGGGTCATTGGGGTTCCCAGAAGCAGCAGTTAGTAAACATTTTTGTTGCCTTCCCAGAATCTGGAGTGGCCTCTAAGACAGAATGGTTTGAATGGCCCCATTCTTTAGCAGCTTTGACCAGTGTCTTTGATTTCTTCCTCTTGTGCACATTCAAAGGCAGCCCAGGAGGACATCTAGCAAAAACAGCATCTGGAGCCATCTATGCATTTGATGCCTCCTCAAAGACTAGAACTTAGGTCTAGAGAGCTCTGAATATTGAGTCCAATCAATATTTTTTATTTGTTTGTTCTCTTCTTCCCTTTCAACCTCAGCTTGATGCTGGATTCATCTTCCCAAAGGTCAGCTTTCCCCACTTAAATCCTGGCTCAGTAACTTGACTGTGTTGCCTTTGAGCCTTTGACAAGTCACCTAGCCCTTCAGAGCCTGGTCTTCCACCTACAAAATGTACCCACCCCCTGCTAAACACACAGTAAGCCATTCTTGGCCACATATAAAAATGAACGCAAACTCCTTGTGACATTGGAGGCTCTCTGTAGTGTGTCTCCAGCCTCTCTCTGTACTCCTCTCTTCCTCACTTACACTTTGGCCAACAACTCACTGTTTCCTGAAAATGCCTGCATTTTTCAACCTCAGTATTATTACTTGTGCTTTTCCCCCTGCCAGACATACTTCCCCCAATAGCCCTAATAAATATTTTCCCACTCTTGCAAGATGGGCTTGAAGGACCCACCCTTTACAAAATATGCCCTTCATCACATTCTTCGATATCCCTCATGTTGTTATAGGTCTATCTTCCCTATCAGGCCACAAGTGCCTTGAGAGTGACACTGCTCTGAATTATCTCTGTCTAGAGCATTGCCCAGCACAGTGCCTGGCATATCACAGATGTCACTAAAATTCTGTTGGTTGAATGAATGAATAGTTTATTCTAAGCTAAATCTTAAGGTATCTTTGCATTTGTTGATTTATTGGTTGATCCAACCTGTATACCAGCTTTGGGGACCTGCTGGTAGCTCCTCATGCTTCCTTCATCTCCTTCCTAAGTTCTAATCCTACCCTCTTCATTGCAGTCTCAGCACTGGGTTGTCCCTGCCTTATCCTCTTCCTCTCCACAGAGGCCTATCATCCACACTGTGCAGGAGTAGTTCATCATCTCACCTTCCCATTTAAGGACCTGAGGACAAACCAATTGGCTATCCTCATATCAAAGGTTCTACTGCCAATCTCTTCAGGGATGTGATTGGGCAGGACAACACATACCAAGGGACAAAGATCCTAGAATCTCATAGAGTTCTTATCTTTGTTCTAGATCAGTGCTGTCCAATAGATCTTTCTGGAAATTGAAATGCTCTATATCTGTGTTGTTCAATAAAGCAGCCACTAGTCATATGTGGCTACTGAGCATTTAAAATGTAGCTACTGCAGCTGAGGAACTGAATTTTTAAATTTCATTTAATTTAAATTTAAATAGCCACATGTGGGTAGGGGCTACCATATTGGACAGTACAGGACTAGACCTTCAGAAGTGTACAGCATGGTGGAGATAATGTCAATACAATAATAAGTGCAGGCCCAGAAGGAAGTAGAGCAGAAAAGAAAGGGAAAACCCAACTTTGGATGGGGGATTGGGGAAGGTTTTCTGGAACTACCCCTTGAGCTGAGGGTTGAAGGGTGAGTAGGAATTAGGTTGGTAAAGAAGGGCATTTGCCAGAGGAGAAGCATATGCAAAGGCCTGGAGGTGTGGGAGTATACAAGGTGTTGGTGAAATAATGAAAAAGGAATGGGAGAGGGCAGCTCAGGCAGTGGGCTCAGCATACACAAAGCAGTCTTTCTCTACATATCCCCATTCCTCTGTTGCCAACAGATTTCTGTTGCCAGCCTTAGTAGGAGCTAAAGTAAGACTAGGTGACACATACAGTTTTTCTAATGTAAAACTACTGTTTTTTCCCTTTGTAATTAATGAGTAGCTTGTGGAGAGATGTATTGAGACCATGTAAATATCCTGTAACTCCTCAAATTTTCACCTGCTAGTTTTAGCATTCACTTGATGGTTCTTGCCTCAAAGTATCATTATGGCTGGGGTTGCCAAATGGTCACTTTCTAATGCCATTATTCTTTCTACATGTATTTAGCTAGCTTTCTACTGTAAGAGAGAGCTTCCCCTTCTCCCACATTCATTTATTTATATCACCATGGACTCATTTAAAAAAGAAAAAAGCTCACTGCCGTTAAGTGGGATCTGACTCACAGTGACCCCTCCTTGGGTTTCCGAGGTGGTATCACTATGGAAGCAGATTGCCCAACCTTCCTTCTGAAGAGGGGCTGGTGGGTTTGAACCACCAGCCTTCTGGTTAGCAGTCAAATGCCTTAGGCACTATGCCTCCAGAGCTCCCATGGAGTCATGGTTATCTATTTTATTCAGTGGATAATAATACACTGTACCTACTCCTCTTTTATCAACTATCTCGTTATCTGACATTTTGCATTTATGACAATAGTAAAAAAATCTATCCAACTATTTTGCATATTAACAATGTACATCTGGCAGTAGCAAACACTGAGGTGCAAGGTGAGAGTAACACGGCTGTGATGGTTAAGGTTATGTGTCAACTTGGCTGGGTTGGAACTCAACTCAGTGGTTTAGAAGTTATGTAATGATGTATTCATCCTCCATTTTTATATAATGCCAATTTTTGCATAATGACCTGGTCTTTGGAAACTAACCATGTTGATAAGTGAGGAGTGTGTACTACTATTTTTCATTTTGATGTTCAGAATGTTCCAGTTGTGGCTATCAAGAGGCCCTTTAAGCTGGTTCCTGTGCCCTTTTGACACGTTTCCATCTTTCTCTGAGTACTTCCTTGCTCCAGGCCCATCTTATACTTTCCCTGCCCCAGTCTGCAATCAGTCACTTATTTCTCCAAGGAGCCTTGGTTTGTTTTTTTCTTTTAGTAAAGAGAATGGCATTTAGGAACCAACATTTAGGCACTAGGTGACATAGCTATATTTTAAGAGTTTGATTTTTTTTTATTTGGAAAAAGTTTTAGCATACACTGATGATCATCTACTTTAAGGAAGAGTTTTTAAACCTTTCTATCATTTTATTTATTTATATTAGTGTGGACTTATGGATTTTTATTTTATTTGATGAGTTATAATCCACTACTATCATAATTTTGAATCATCACTATTTTGAACATACCATTTTATTGTTATGTATATGTATTAAGCACATAATAGACATCTATATTTCTCTATTTCTCTCAATATATGAAAACATACAGACACCTTGAAGAGGCTCTTTTATTGTCCAGGCTAGAAATAATAAATAGCTCACCTGAGAAATAGGAGATGATGTGCAGAAGAGGGGATGGATTGCAGAGCTATTTGGGAGTTAGAATTAACAGTTCGTATCCACTTCAGAGCTGGAAGAGAACCTATTTTACAAATGAAAAAAGTGAAGCATAAAGTCACTCTCAACCAGTTCATGCAGAGGACATAAATGGGGTGAGTGTGGTTGAGAGCCCAACCAAGTATTTCAATTATTCCTCTGCACCAACTCATGCCAGGCCCTGTCCCAGGTGGATAGATGAAGCCAATCCAACCCTTGGGGCCAGGGTGAGCTCCCTGATGTTCCCCAATTCTTAACCCTGCAGTGCCCAGATTAAGGTTGGTCCCGACACACACCCGACACACACACACACACACACACACAAAGTTGCCATTGAGTCGATTCCAACTCAGGGTGAATCCATGTGTTTCAGAGTAGAACTGCACTCCATAGAGTTTTCAAGGCTGTGACCTTTGGAAAGCAGATCACCAAGCCTTTCTTCCAAGTTGACTCTAGGTAGGTTCAAACTGCCAACCTTTCTGCTAGCAGCCAAGTGCTTAATCATTTGCCACTCAGAAACTCCTTAGAAGGACCTAATGCTTGGGAAAGGGACCCATTACCTGAACACCTTATTGCATGGGAAGCATCATGCTGAGACTTTTATAGTCAGAACTATATGGCAGTCAAACAACTTGGGTTTGAATTTTGGCTCTGCCACTTATGAGCAATGTACTTGGGTAAGTTTATACTTCTCTGGGCATCCTTCTCCTCAACTGTAAAACAAGGGTACTTCATAGCCCCTACCCTTGATGAATGGAAGCCATCGTTAGTTCCAATCCTTGTAACAACCCTGTGAGGAAGGGATTATTTAGGTTTGTTTTATAAATGAGAAAATCAAGGCTCAGAGAGGTGAGCTTTCAGTGGGTAAATGTCAGCTCCAAGAAAGCCTGGACTATGTCTGTCTTGGTTACCATTATATTCCCAGTGCCCAGATAAATGCCTGGTGCATGGTAGGAATTTAATAAATGTGAATGAATTTGATCTGACTGGCTTCAAAGACTCTATACAATTTCCATTTGTCCTTCCAGGACTGGAGGTAGGAGGGGGGCCCTCTGTCTGGGCTAAGGACCTTAGAGATAGCTGTGGGAAGCCTAGGCTGAGCTGAGACCTAAACTCTGTCTCCTGATTCATGCTTTTTGACCTTCACTGAGCTGCCTCCAGATGGAAGGGCCAAGTTTCTTTCAGTCTGTTGTTGTTGTTGTTATGTGCCATCAAGTCAGACACAACTCATAGCGACCCCTCCTTGGGTTTCCGAGGCAGTATCACTACAGAAGTAGATTGCCCCACCTTCCTTCTGAGGAGTCGCTGGTGGGTTTGAACTGCCAGCCTTCATATTCTCACTTTTTTTCATTCTCCTTATCCTTCTTCTGCCCAGTTCTGTTCCTGATGAGAGCAAGCAACAGGAAGAGCATTTGACCAGGAGTCGGCAACTTCCTATGTAACACTGAGCAAATTACTTTATGTTTTTAGGACTTAGTTCCTCATCTACAGAATGAGTAAACTGACCCACTTCTTTCTAAAGACTGTTGCAAAGATCAAGGGAAATAATTGATATGAAAAAGCTATGTGGGCTATTAGAAGCTTACACATGTGAGAAGCTTGCTGTTAGCAGCATTACCTTGCCTGGTATTCTGTTTCTCCAAACAGACAGTTGTTCATTTTGGTCAATCACTTTGTTTCTGGTGGAGAGAGGCTGAAGTTTTTCCCTGATACCTAGACAGCTAGACACTATTTGTATTACTTGGGACAAGTTTCCTCAACAGTAAAGTGGTGATAAAGATCCTGAACATCTAAGGTAATTCCGATGCTAGAAAACATGAAATCCCTAGGCACAATGCCTGGCACATAATAGGTTCTTAATGAGTTTTGACATATTTGTTGTTGAATCCCAGAAATAAAAAGAACAGCTACCAGATATTGGGAATCCTACTATACAACAAACCTCAGAGGTATTACAATCTTCCCCATATTAGTTTCAGAAGTTGAGACTTGCACAAGGTCACATAACTAGAAAATGGCAGAGTTGGTGGGACTAGAAGGCAGGCCTGTCTGACTCCAGGATGTGAGCTCTTACTTGTGTGCCCTGCTCCCTCAGATGGGATGTCCTTACTTCAGAACTGAAATGGGCAGACTGTCCCTAATTGGCTGGATGAAGAAATGACACCTACCTCCTTCAAACACATTCACCTTATCATGCACAGGAAATTTTTGCAAAGAGCATACATGATTTTCAGTCAATATACATTAAAAAACTAAAACCAAACTCACTGCCATCAAATTGATTCTGATTCATAGTGAGCGCCCCCCCACACACACTGGGTTTCTGAGGTGGTAAATCTTTACAGAAATAGATTGCCCCATCTTCCTTCTGCAGAGCAGCTGGTGGGTTTTAACCACCAACCTTCTGGTTAGCAGCCAAATGCCTTAGGCACTGTGCCACAAGAGCGCCTTAATATATATTAAACCAAAAACCAAGCCCACTGCCGTTGAGTTGATTCTGACTCATAGCGACCCCTATTGGGTTTCTGAGGTGGTAAATCTTTACAGAAGTAGATTGCCCAGTCTTGCTACCACAGAGTGGCTGGTGGGTTTGAAACACCAACCTTCTGGTTAGCAGTCAGATGCCTTAGGCACTGTGCTACCAGAGCTCTTTAATATATATTAAAGCTGTTCAAAAATATACACTCACTCACTTGTTCTTTTGTTCACTCAACATTCATTTACTGCTTACCATGCCAGGTGCTGAGGCTGTATAAGGCCACATGGTCCCTGCCCTTAAGGAGCTCAGTCTAGTGGAGGAACACTAAATATTTAATCAATGTATAACAAGTATTCTAATATGTATACAGTACGTGTTCCAACTATATGCAGTAGGCCCACAACTGATGAATAATATAGATAATCCTCAAAGGTAGTGGATGCCTGATGTGGACAAAATACTGATTTGATATGCATTCAAAACAGTTGCAATAAACCTATTCAGAAATTACTCAAAGAACATGCACACAATAGAAGTAAATGTACACATAGTAGCAACTCATATGCATATGATATACACAATATAGACAGTCAATGTACAAGTTTGATAAGTACACTGTAGGCTCACAATTGCATAAACAGTAGGGTGTTTCACATAAGATGCACTGGTTAAAAAAAAAAAAAAAAACTCAGTTGCTGTGATTATGACTCATGGTGATTTCATGTTTGTCAGAGTAGACCTGCACTCCACAGGGTTTTCAATGGCTGCTTTTTTTTGGAAGTAGATTGTCAGGGCTTTCTTCCAAAGTGCCTCTGGGTAGACTCGAACCTCCAACCTTACAATTAGCAGCTGAATGCTTTAACCATTTGCACCAGGTACTCCAGGCACTGGTATGCAATGGATAAATAAACTGCTTCTCAATATCCCATAGTTAAAATACATATACAGTTAAGTTATTTTGTTGGAGTACATGGCACAAACGTGCACACAGTAAAAGTACATTCATAACAGTTGACGGTATTCATTGAAATGCTAATTGGCAGTGACTCTTTCAGCTAAAAACCCATCTCTGAGAGGCCCTCTACGTGACCTTGGACCAAATAAATAACTTCCTTTTTCTCCTTGGGGCCCATGATTCCAAAACTATCTACAACCCTTGGTGTAGTGAGGAACCTCCTCCTTTCCTTCTTTTGGGATTTCCAAGCCTCATAAGTGTCAGGGCCACCAGAAGGGGGTCTCTTGCAATCAGGGTACCCAAGACCGACCTCCTTAGCCATATCAGAAAGACCTGGGAAAACAGAGGGAGGACGTTGGGGCGGGGAATGCTCCAGAGCTGAGGTCCACAAGAGGGTGCCAGTTAGCCGACCATCCACCGACACCAGCTCCTCTTCCGGGCTGTCTCCACAACGCGCATGCGCAACACTGGCCTTTAAACGTGCACCGCCGACCCATCCGGAAAAAAGAGGGTAGACTCATTACAATTTTGCTCCTCCGCCGCTGTGGTGGACTACTTTCTCTCGGTCGGGGCGGTACTTTTGAGTTCCTTCGTCCACTTAGGGAACCTATGCCAGCAGATTCAGCTCGTTCCCCAAGGGATGAAGGCTTTCTAGGTTTTGTCTGATGCAAACTATGCGAGGCTAGGAGGGACACATTGCGGAGGGATCCGGTTTGTTGTGGTGGTGGTGGGGAGGGGAGACGCTGACAAACTAAGATGGCTGCCGCGGCGATGAAGGCCGTGGCGTTTGGGAGGTAACTGGCAGTGAAGGCTGCAGTAATTGGGAGGTAGCAGCACAGTTTGGAAGGAAAGGAGACGAAGAGCCTGTAGCAGTAGCGGCAGCCTGAGACTCTCAGAGCACGGCAGCCACACGCCCCCTAGGCCCTCGGCGGACGGCGGCCGCCCTGCTTAAGGCCTAGTCTCCGAGCAGTGCCTCGGCCTCCGACAACGTTGGCGCCATGAGTCTTTAAGGGTGGTCCGAGTCCTCCTGATCCTTGGCCCAGACCTAGGGCCCACCATGGAGCCAGGGTCCGACGACTTCCTACCACCGCCGGAGTGCCCGGTGTTCGAGCCCAGCTGGGCCGAGTTCCGAGACCCACTTGGCTACATCGCGAAAATTAGGCCCATCGCCGAGAAGTCGGGCATTTGCAAGATCCGCCCACCCGCGGTAAGGCCCAGGGCCGGTGGTCGCTGGCGGCTGGCGGGGGATGGGGAGGAACTAGGGTAGCCCAAGGTATGGGGGAACGGGGGTGCTGGGACTGTTGTGGATGCTGCGCTGGTCGGGGAAAGAATACTGGGACCATGGGCCGTCTCGTGGTGTGAGGTCCACAGTTACCTGGATCACAGGCACACACTCTCAACCCCAGTCTTCACATTCATTTCAAGTAGAGTTCAAGACAGCGATGTCTAGTGGGTGAGGGAGAGTTCACAGAGGCATTCCGCACATCTCTTAGATACCCCCAATCGCCCAAGTCAGGGCTGCACTAAATATATAAGGCCATTTTTCCATCTACTATTAACACTTTTTCTTAAGGACAGTAGCGTGATACACTTATGAAGGGAGATAGACTTGAGTTCAGAACTCTGCAGTTTACCAGCTGTGTGACCTTGGGCAAATAATGTAATCTCTCTGAGCGTGTGAAATGAGTTTTATATTCTTTGTATGATTAGTGGGAGGATTCGATTAAACTAAGGTGTGTGTGTGTGTGTGTGTGTGTGTAGTAGGCTATAGATAAGTGGTAATTATTGCGACTGTAAAGGTGTTTAATGTAGTCACTGATTTGCCCCTATGTGAGCTGACTCACATTTACTCAGACTGCCCCTGCCAGACCAGTCCATCTGTGATAATATCCTAACCTAGTGGACCAGAGTCAGGAAGTTGATTTTACAGCACTCTCCCCTGAGATAGGTTCAGGGAATTATCTCCTTTCCTAGTCAGGGTTGAAGGCATTGTCAGGGCCTCCCCTGTAGGCCCTCCCAGACATATCACCTCCCAGACTTGACTTCTACAGAAAGGCTGGGACCAACAGCTTGGGGGGTGGGATAGGAGTCCTTGGATGATTTCTACTTTGCTTTGTCCCAGGATATACGAGATCCCAGAGGATAGGGCATTCCTAGGCTCCCAGAGATAGAATGGAACTATGGAAGTTGGTGCCCTTGGAACACCTGATTCCCAGAGGTTAGAAACAAAGAATGTAACTTTCCTCCTAGGCCTGACTTAAGGCCAGGAGAAGTTCCCCAAGGGCTAGGACCAGCCGACACCGTGCTGGCAGGGAGGACAAATGATATATGGTGTTGAGTGACCACTTGGGGTTCCAAGGGCAGGAATTGATTTGGCTGGAGCAGGGTGTTTTTAAGTCGGTATCTCCTGACTAGAATGGGATGGGGTGCCTCACTCCCACCTGAGGAGGGCACCTCAGGCCTCCTTTTCTAACTTGGTGCTTAGCCACAGATGCAGGCTAGTTTTAAATGGATCCTTTGGGAGGTGTTGGGTAAGCCAATTTCTTCCTTGTTGGAGCCTGGCCACAGACATTTGAGGTATCCTTGCCCTTGGTAAGGGAGTGGCAATGAGTAGTGAGAGGTCAGGAAGGCTAGCAGAAGTGAGAGGCTGGAGTCTTGGGCGGCCTCAAAGAGGCACTCTGAAGTGTTTGGGCAGGCCTGTAGGAAGGAGGCACATCTGACAGGAGGTAGTTGAGTCTTGACATTCCTTTTTTCTATATTGGACTTAGCTAGGCAGGCTGACCTTGTGCTGGTGGTGTTACCCTGCCTTGGGGGACCAGGAAGGGGAAAAGCAACATGTCCCAGATCTGTATGTGTGTGGCCAGCCAGGGCATGTCCTTTGTTAAGCTTCTCTTTTCTACCCCACCTCAGCAGTGTGCTTCTTCCAATCCAGGAGACTTGAGTCTCTGGTTTTCTTCTTTTTTTTCCTCTTCTCTGGGGGTGCTCCTCTAGGCAGGTAGACCTTAGTCTGGCTGGAATTTGAAATTCACTGAAGTGGTACTTACTTGGGTCTAGAGTGGGAGCCTGTGGAAGAAGAGTACCTGGGAATTGGAAGTTTGCCTGTGGAAGGGAGGTTTGGAATCTGACTTGCTGGGCAGGTGACTGCTATGCTTGGGGAAAGTAAGTGGGAGGAGAGTATTGGTACCTTGGAATGGGCTCAGGACTCATATCCCATCCCCATGCTGATTGGTCCTTGTACTCTGCATCGGGTAGCTAACTTTTTTATTGCAATATCCTGGTAATACTGAATATTTAATAGACAGCTGTGTGGGATCAAGGAGAGAGTGAAGGGGCTTGTAGGTCCCAGGCTGAAAGATTGCTGAATCTTCCCTAGCTATCTATTGCACCCACAGCTTTTGTCCTAGAAATCCTAGTTCTGCCCCTTCCTGTCATGAGTTGTTTGATGTGCTTATTCTTGTCTAGAACTTGATTCATCAGGAAAGAAGGGTGCCTGGAGTTTTGGGTTTGAGCACCTTTTTACCTGGGTTGCCTACCCTAAATGATGTGCTGTGCTCTGATGGAAGGCAAGAGGGTGTGGAACTCTTTTGGGAGATTGTTTGGTTTGAGCCATACCATTTTAGCCTACATACTTTCTGTTGTTGTTGTTTCTGTTTCACTGCGCCAGGTGTTTTCTGCCTGCTTCGGGTTGGGGGCAGAGTATATGTGCATGTAAGTGTGAGTTTTCTGGCCCTTTTTCTAAAAATGTATACAGAAGAGGATAACAGTTTTTTCTTCTGTTTTACTGTTGTCTTTCTGCCCTATATAAGTATGTTTGTGTGTGTGTATATATGTATATGATATACTTATATGGTCACTGGTAACCTGGTGTAGTGCAAAGAACCTTGGACTGGTAGTTAGAAGACATGGGTCTATTAGTAATTCAGCATGTGATTTTAGAGAAATCACCTTTCTTCTTTGGGCCCTACTTTCCTCATTTGTCTACATTCCTCATTGGTCTACGTTACTCTAGGTTCTTTCCTCTACTCCATCAGGAGCTCTGGGGAGGAGAGGACCCCATGGAAGGTTTGGAGGAGGGTTGGGGAGAGGGCTCTCCACAGCCACCTTTGGGCAGGAGAGAACAAGGTCCAATTTGTCAGAATAGAGTCTTCCCCACTTTCATTAACTAACCCTGACTCCCCCCAAAAAAAATCCTCCCATTCTTTGCCACCACAGCAGGCTTCCCAGCATTACCCACCCCCACCCCACCCCCAGGCTTTCTCCCCTGCCTCTTCCTGAATGTGGCAGGTATATGAGAGAGAACCCACAGGAAGCCTTTCAGACCCGGTAAGTGATGTAGATTCTTTCTCCCTGTTCCTTGCTCTCCCTACAGTGTCTACCTCAGGCCCTTTAAACTGAGAGAACACACATTAAAGTCCCAAACCTTCAAATCCTGCCAGAATTGGAACTGAGCTACCCTGCATAGTACTAAGTGGTAGGATCAGCCTTAAATGTCAACTCTTGTTGATGCCTTTGAAAACCAGTTTATACTCCATTATCAGTCCTGTGAGGAAACCAGGGTTAGAGTTCATATTCCTACCTTACAGATGAGAAACAACATCAGAAAGGTAAAATCCTATAGCTAGTAGTACATAGAGCTAGAACAGGAACCCAAGACTCCAGATCCTGTATGCTTTCTAGTACTCCTAGATTGAGTCTTATGGCACATGCTAAGGGATAAAGGGTTAATATGAGTATAGGGAATGTTTGGGGTTCACTGTTTGAGGCCTCATCTCTGTATCTTGAAATCCTAGCATTGCACTTTTGGGAGGGATTCAGGAGAAATTTTCCAGGGTGTGTGCTTTGGATGTTAACTGGAGGGGCTGCTGCGCCCAGTTGTCAGTTCTGTGTGGTGGGTTGGACTTTTTGCCAGATTAAAGGGTCTGGGGTGACTAGAGGTCTGGGAAGGTGAGAATGGGATGTTGAGCAGCTTTTGGTGCCCTATGGTCTTGCACTACGCTGGAAAAACCCAAGCCCCTTTCCCCTCACTACCCTTTCAGGACTGGCAGCCACCCTTTGCTGTAGAAGTGGACAACTTCAGGTTTACCCCCCGAATCCAGAGGCTGAATGAACTAGAGGTGAGAAGACTAGCAGCTGATGGCGGGGTGGGGAGAATGAATACCTGAACTCTAATCCCCACTTCCCTCATGCCCTCCTTGGCTAAGATGCTTTACCTAACTAAACCTTTATTGTCTTTTTTATGAAATTGAATCTCTGTAGTGTGCCCAGGGCATGAAGGAAGCTTCAGAGCTCTGAATATTACCGAGAGCAGCAACATTTAGTTTTTCTAAACAAAGGCTTGCTGTTTCTGAAGCTCCCTTGTCAACTACCTGGGTCAAAACCAAAGGGAAGTAACCGTGCTGACTGAGACCCTTTCTTGTTAGGTCAGCTGAATGTATCCAATGAATCCATAATCTTGTGCTTTCTGCTTTCATTCCATATTGTTTGTTAAGATGAGAGGTGAGGTAGGTGGGTGGGAACAATATAAGAAATGGTCTTTGTGGAGGCTAGAGTAGTTAAAAAGTTGGGCAGGATGTCAGGCATGTAGGGTTTTGCCCTCTCCCTTTTGTTCCGTATAGGCAGTCTAGGCCTTTTCCATGAATAGGTGGGGTTCTCCACTGAGATTTTAAGAATGCTCTGGGGTAATGAGAATGGATGCCCCAAAGCCAGTTCCAGATAAGGTTCTGGAGTTTTCAGTGGAAGATGTAGGTTACAAGAATGCTACTACCTCTTCCCCAATTAATAATTATGTATCCACAAGCCTTGGTAGAAGATGTAGGTTACAAGAATGCTACTACCTCTTCCCCAATTAATAATTATGTATCCACAAGCCTTGGTAGAAGATGTAGGTTACAAGAATGCTACTACCTCTTCCCCAATTAATAATTATGTATCCACAAGCCTTGGTAGAAGATGTAGGTTACAAGAATGCTACTACCTCTTCCCCAATTAATAATTATGTATCCACAAGCCTTAGTAGATGTCCTGGGGGGTACATGTTGGAGTGGGGGTTAGAATGAAGCCCAACTGTGTCCATGACCTGAAAGTTTCCTTGTCTTCTAGACCAGAGTTTTTCAACTCTTTTGTTGTTGTTATGTGCTGCCGAGTCAGACCTGACTCATAGCAACCCCTTCTTGGGTTTCTGAGGCAGTATCACTATGGAAGTAGATTGCCCCATCTTCCTTCTGAGGAGTGGCTGGTGGGTTTGAACCGCCAGCCTTCTGGTTAGTAGTCAAGTGCCATAGGCACTAGGCTACCAGAGCTCTCAAGTTAATATTGTTGTTGTTGTTGTTATGTGCTGCCGAGTCAGACCTGACTCATAGCAACCCCTTCTTGGGTTTCTGAGGCAGTATCACTATGGAAGTAGATTGCCCCATCTTCCTTCTGAGGAGTGGCTGGTGGGTTTGAACCGCCAGCCTTCTGGTTAGTAGTCAAGTGCCATAGGCACTAGGCTACCAGAGCTCTCAACTCTGGGCCAGATAATTCTTTGTTGTAAGGAGCTGTCCTATGCATTGTTGGATGTTTATCAGTATCCCCAGTTTCTGTCTGTTAGATGCTAGAATCACCCCCTCTGAGTTATGACAACTAAAGTTGTCACCAGGCATTGCCAAATGTCCCTTGGAGGGCAAAATTGCCCCGCCCCACATTGAGAACCACTGTTCTAGACTCAGTCTAGATGCTGTTTTGGTCAGGCCAAAAGTCATCTCTGGTAGGGGGTACAAGTTCCTTAGAGAAATACATCTGTAGGGCAAAGTATAGCCTAACACAGAGCAGGGGCAGGATTTCTAGAGGGAATGCCCATTGCCATTAGGTTGATTTTGACTCAGGACTATAGGACAGAGTAGAACTGCCCTGTAGGGCTTCCAAGGCTGTGAATCTTTACAGAAGCAGGCTGCTTCATCTTTCTCCTGTGGAGTGGGTGGTAGGTTCAAACTGCTGACCTTTTGGTTAGCAGCCAAATATCTTAACCACTGTACCACCAGAGGGATGTTGTCGTTGTTGTTATCATGTGCCATGGAGTCAGACCCGACTCATAGCGATCCCTCTTTGGGTTTCCGAGGCAGTATCACTACGAAAGTAGATTGCCCCATCTTCCTTCCGAGGAGTGGCTGGGGGGTTTGAACCGCCAGCCTTCTGGTTAGCAGTCTAGTGCCTTAGGCACTATGCTACCAGAGCTCCCAACCAGAGGGATAGTACTGGTTAATGAGGAGGAAGAGCAGGGGTGGGGTGAAGGCCAGAAAGTTGAGGTAGAGGAAGTAAGATTTCTGGATCCTTATGGATGCTCATAGCCAAGGAGCTATATAGGTCATATTCATAAATAGATCTTAGTTTTTCTCATTTATGACATAGAAAGGACTGTTCCTCATAGGACCAGGGCAAGATAATGAATAGTAGAAACTATCTAGTTTTCCCTAGAACCAGACCAAGGTGAGGAGATGATAGGCTTGGGGCCTTTGGGAGCCCTTTTTGGGCCACTAAGATTTCAGGGAAGCATGGTACATGCCTTGTTCCTAGGATCTTTGACTCACATTGGGTCCTGGGGTGGCCAGGTGCCAGTGCTGCTTTTGTGCACTATCTCTTAGTCCTTTAGGCCAACCTGTCTAGAGCATGCATTCTTCAGCCACCATGGACTGGGTTTCATGGTACATAAAAAGAGATTAATGTGTTCTTCTGGAGCCTTCATTGTCTAAAATATGCCTAGAGCTTAGAATTCTGAAGTTTCCAGAGGATCTTCACTGTTCCTCTCATTAAGTCTACCTCTCTGGGGTAAGTGGACTGGGCAGTTGTTTTATTCTCCTGGTATAATCAGAAAATATAAGAATCCAGAGTGTGGAACTGATTGCTCAAGGCTATACAGCAAATTAATAGCAGAGGAAAATCCAAAATTGAAGTTACTCAGTGCCCAGATCTCCCAGTACTTCCTGTGTGACGTAACTACTCTGAGCTGCTGTTTCCTCATCGGTAAAAGAGATGATAATACTTATACAACCCTATCACGAAAATTGAGAGAGAATGTATATAAAGCTTTGGAGGTTGTGCTCTCCTCTGTTTTCAGACCTCAGACTTTATTGAGTAGAAGGTGCCAGAGGTAAGAGAGTAGGTGGGGGTAAGCATTGCCTAGAGCCTGGGATCTGGTTTGTTGGGAGAGGCCCTGGGTCATGTAGGTGGGCTGTACCATTTCTCTTCCCCTGAGATTGGGCCAGAGATAAGAGTCAGATCCTGGGGAGGAAGCTAGCCTCTTTGAGCCATTTCTTCCCCAGGCCCAGACGAGAGTGAAACTGAACTACTTGGACCAGATTGCCAAATTCTGGGAAATCCAGGGCTCCTCCTTAAAGATTCCCAATGTAGAACGGCGGATCTTGGACCTCTACAGCCTCAGCAAAGTAAGAACAGGTTTTTCTCAATGGCCCCCCACATACACATATACACAAATAGTCTTGGTATTCTGGAAGGCCCCCCTTGATTTGGATATTGGGTCGCTGGGCTATAGTAGAAGGGGCATAGCTTAGTAGCACACAAGCTATCATCAGAACTTCTTGGTGTCTCTCGGTGACTCTGGGTGGTGGTGGTTGGGAGGAGGGGGAAGTAGCTCTCAGTGCTGTGAGGAGTAGAGTTGTCTTCATTGCCTTTCCTACAGGCCTACTCCCTGTAGGCCTATACACACAACACATCCATGTTCCTTCTGCTTGTCCTTTCAGATTGTGGTGGAGGAAGGTGGTTATGAAGCCATCTGCAAGGACCGTCGATGGGCCCGGGTGGCCCAGCGCCTCAACTACCCACCAGGGAAGAACATTGGCTCCCTGCTACGCTCCCACTATGAGCGCATTGTTTATCCCTATGAGATGTACCAGTCTGGAGCCAACCTTGTGGTAAGGACACCAGACTGGGGTGGAGGGAGGCTTTACCCCCGGATACAAATTTCTGCAGTTACTCTTAATGTAACTGGTTCAGTGGACTAGAGACCTGGGAGCTAGACTTTATCCTTTCCTAATGGTACTTACAATCTTTCCACACTGCTCAGGGTCAGAGGACCTAGAGTTACGTGGTTTTTATGGCCAGCCTACTATCCATTATGAGACAAGGCCTTAAATGATAGAGACTTCAGAAAAGAAGGAGATGTTTTGGGCTGGAGAGGTCTGGGAAGACATGGATCTGGTTTGCTTGGGGAGATAGTTGTGGGAGGACTTGTTTAGAAGGAACAGTATATGCAAAGGCACTGAGAAGAATTCCCAAGGTGTATGCTGATGTTAAAAAGTAGTTGAGCAGAGGCTCTTGGGCCAGGTGAGTGGAACCACAACTTTGGTTACCACTGGATTAGGGTAAAAAGGAAGCCCTTGCTGTTGGGGCCTTCCTGACCCTTACCCCTCATCTTTCTCCAGCAGTGCAACACACGTCCATTTGATAATGAGGAGAAGGACAAGGAATACAAACCCCATAGCATCCCTCTTCGACAGTCTGTGCAGCCTTCCAAGTTTAACAGTTATGGCCGGAGGGCCAAGAGACTGCAGCCTGATGTAAGTACTTCCCTTCTATCTTAGGGCTTTGGAGGTGGAGTGAGTTTCCTCCTTTCTGGCCAAGGCTGTGTCGCCTGTTCCACTATTCCTTTTGTCAGTTCTCTTAGTTATTCTGAGCATTAGTATGCCTCTCTACCTTTACTCTTGCCCTTTCTGCCACTCTCAGCTAAACATCTGAGCAGGCTCTTGATCTGTTAGTACAGTATCTATTGTATCCTTCTTGCCTGTCATATTCCTTTCTTGACTTTGCTCATAGGAGTAAAACTCTTCTTTCTCCTGATGCCTATATCTTACCTCCTGGCAGAGGCTTATATGCCAGCCATTCTTCTAGGTACTGATGATACAACAAAGGACAGGACAGACACTATCCCTGAACTCATTGAAGCATGGAATTTAGCAGATTAGTCACTGCCATTTACTGAATGTTTATTGTATGACTAACACTGTTAGATTTTTTTTATGTATGTTATCTCTAGTCCCCCTGTAACTGTATAAGAGAACAGTTAATGTTCTCAATTTCCAGTTGAGAAAAACTAAGATCTGTTTTAATTCCTTTTCAAGAGAGGGCTAAAGAGGGAGCTCACTTACCCTAGTCTCCAAAAAGCAGCTCTGAATTCTTGCCCTGAGCTGCCTATGCCTTAGCCCCTGGCATGAGGCATGAGCCCAAGTGATATGTAGTCTGAACTTTTGTTGTTTTATGATGGGGCAGTCTGCCCCAGATAGCAGTCTCAATACAGTGCCTTCTTTCTTCCCAGCCGGAACCCACAGAGGAAGATATTGAAAAGAATCCAGAGCTGAAGAAGCTACAGATCTATGGGGCAGGTCCTAAGATGATGGGCCTGGGCCTTATGGCCAAGGATAAGACTCTGCGAAAGAAAGGTGAGGCTTAACAGACTGAGGCAGCATGAAGGTTGAGCCTGGGGAGCAGAGGCAAGGTACTAACTGTCTCAGACATGTACTTTAGAGCTGCTTTTTTCTTCCAGATAAGGAAGGGCCTGAATGTCCCCCCACTGTGGTGGTAAAGGAGGAGTCAGGTGGGGACATAAAGGTGGAGTCAGCCTCACCCAAGACCTTCCTGGAAAGCAAGGAGGAGCTGAGTCACAGCCCAGAACCCTGTACCAAGATGACCATGAGGCTGCGGAGGAACCACAGCAATGCCCAGTTTGTAAGGACCCAGCCCTGACTTTCTAATGCTCTGCTTGTCATCCCTTCAACAAGCTTTCCCCCGTCATGGCACTGGACCAGGTTGCATTAAGCAGAAAAGTGGGCTGTTGGGCCTTGCCCTCATGTATCTCACTTAATTGGGGAAACAAGGCCAACTCACATGGAACAAAGAATAAGAAAGGGTGATCGAGTGCTGTCAACATGAAGTGCTGGAAGGGTCCAGAGGAGACTCATTCTCCATTGCTTCAGGATAAAGGCTAAGTTCCTCATTACCATGCATGATCCAGTCCCTGCTGACCTCGCCTCATTCCCCAGCACTGCCCACCTCACTCCTCTGCTATAGGCACACTGAACGACTTATAGGTATGTTTATTTTTTCCTCTGAGACACTCCGTGCTCTTTCATTCCCCCATGCTTTGCACATGCTTTTTCTTCTACTTTGAAGACTTTCCGTCTGCCCCTCTGCCCCATTGTCAAACTAAAGTTTGCCTTCAGATTTCAGCCAGTTTCAAGTGTTAACATTTTTCAATAAAGTCTTTTATCAAGGCTATCCCTACTTACCTCCAGCTGATTTGAGTGCTTCCTTCTCTGGGCTCCTGTAGTATCCCTTGTGAGGTACCATTGGCAGTTTTCATGCTGTGGTTTTAATTTTTATAAATATATATCTCCGGAGTTCTGTATCCTCTTGGAAGGCAGATGCCAGGTCTTAAATATCTCTGTGACTGTAGACTCGAATGTAGTACTGAACACATAGATGTTCAGTAAGTGTTTATTGAATGAATAATTGTGTGATAAAGAGCCTACTCTCACAGCTCTGCAGTTAAACTCCAAACCTAGTATGACTAGCCTGTCTAAGGGCCATGAATGATCCAGCTAGTAAGCACAGTGGGTTTGTAATGGAGAGCTCTGTGGGCTGGGGTACTGTCTGGAGGGGCCTGATGTTCAAAAGCTGGACAGGGTTTAGGTTGATGAACTTTTGCTTCCCTCCCTTGGTAGATTGAGTCATATGTATGCCGGATGTGTTCCCGAGGGGATGAAGATGACAAACTCTTGCTGTGTGATGGCTGTGATGACAACTACCACATCTTTTGCTTGCTGCCTCCTCTACCTGAGATCCCCAAGGGTGTCTGGCGGTGCCCAAAGTGTGTCATGGCGGTAAGCCTTTCCCAGCCCCAGTCCACATCTGTCTCATAGGGTATCCATAATCCTTCATCTTGCTTTGTTGAGAGCCACTTCCTAGCTCAGTCACGGTCTTATGTTTTGAGTACCTGGGATGAGGCTAGGCTGGCCAGACCTTTGGAAGAGAGGGGAGGAGGAGACTAAGCCTTTGCTTTTGTCCTCTAGATGCTCCCAGACCACCTGGGGAGGCAAGATTCATGATTAAACAGATTGTATTCAATGACATACAAGCATGTTAAATTGTATGTTAGAAACTCAGTGTAGAAGTTCAGAGGAAAGGAAAATGATTAAGGGCAATAATCAGAGAAGATGTCAGGCATGAGTTTTGAAGGACAGATAATAAAAAATTGTGCTTTTGATTGCTACATTTTTCTGTTTTGTTTTTTAGAAAGTTTAGAAAACAGAATAATTACTTATCATCCTATCACTTATTACTAATAGCCTGGTATATTTTCTTCTCATCTTTTTGCTGTTGCATATGTATGACTACCTGTAATAAGTTTGGGATCTTACATGTTTTCATTTGTTATTTCACTATATTATTACATTTATTCACAAGTATGATTTTTTTCTTTTAGGGTGTATATGAAAGTCCATCATATGGATATAATATTTATTTAGTTTTTCTCTTATGTGATATTTGGATTGGTTGGAAATGATTCAGACTTTACCTAGTGAGCCCTGATGGCACAGTGGTTAAATACTTGGCTGCTTAACTGAAATGTTGGTGGTTTGAACCCACTAGTGGCTCTACAGGAGAAAAGACCTGGCGATCTGCTCCTGTAAAGATTTCAGCCAAGGAAACCCTATGGGGCAATTCTATTCTGTCATATGGGGTTACTCTGAGTCAGAGTCAAGCCCATGCCACCTGACAATACAGCAACAGACTTTAACCAGAAGAGGTAGGAAGGCATTCCAAACTGGGAATGGAGGACTAGCAGGAGCAAAGATACACAAGGGAGAATATACCTACTCTGGGTTGGGGCAGTGAAGAGAGCAGTTGATGCAGCACTGAGTTCTAAGAGACTAGAGAAGTTTGGCAGGGATGTTTCATGAGTGGTCTACCTTCATCCAAATTCTAGATGCTTATCTTCCACCTTTGCGTCTGGGTTTTTGGACCTAGAAACTATCTTAAGGACTCAGCTATGATCATAGAGACCGAGTGTACACATGCACATGTAAACACAGATGAGCATAGAGGTCAGAACAGTAGAAATTCTGGTAGGGAGGAGTTTGGATACAAACAATATAATGGAAAAGAAAAAATGCCACCTTTCCTTGGTTCTCTTCTCTAGTGGTTGTGGGCTGATGGACCAGATTGACATTTATTTTTCAGAAATGAGCAGATTGTGTGTCTTATTCTGGGGTACACACAATTCTTATCTAAAACTGTGAACAAAGAGTGAGGTAGTTCTACATTCTGTCTTCTGAGACAATTTAAAAGAACAGTGTAGGGTTTGACAGTGTAGAATCTGTTGCCTTAGTTCCCATCCTCCAAGGTATTAAAATATTCAGTACCATTTTCCCAGGTCTGTAGTTCTGATCTGGGCATGGAAATGTTTCCCTGAGCAACCTATATGAACTCACATTTTAGCTAGAGAGAAAAAGTGGTGATAGAAGAACGTAGAATAGCGTATTTAAGCAAGAGTCCATGGTTTAGATAGTAAAATCCTAAAGGAAGGAATCATGGACTGTAGTGATGAGGGAAGGATTGCTGGAGGCTGTGGGACTGGAGTTGGG
Organism: Orycteropus afer afer; assembly: GCF_000298275.1. Taxonomy (NCBI): domain Eukaryota; kingdom Metazoa; phylum Chordata; class Mammalia; order Tubulidentata; family Orycteropodidae; genus Orycteropus; species Orycteropus afer. The sequence continues at coordinate 223,097 of NW_006922597.1, forward strand.
ATTTGAAGTATCGGTGAAAGAAAGTGGAAGAGGATGTTTCAATAGGGAGGAACTGTGTGAGCAAAAGCATGGTAGAAATGCATGTGGGGAATAAACTGATTTAACTGAAGTGATAGGAGAAAAAGGTAGAGCTATAAATTGAAGTCTGCCCTCAGGAACCTAGTACAGACCCTAGGGAACTGTATAATAGCCTAATGTTGTTATGTGCCATCGAGTCAGACCCGACTCATAGCGACCTCTCCTTGGGTTTCCAAGGCAGTATCACTATGGAAGTAGGTTGCCCCATCTTCCTTCTGAGGAGTGGCTGGTGGGTTTGAACTGCCAGCCTTCTGGTTAGCAGTTAAGTGCCTTAGGCACTATGCTACCAGAGCTCCCTGGTATATTTTCAGGATCTCCTTCCCTGATCCCTGCTCCATATTCCAGCTCCATTGTTGAGGATTCTCCACTTCTTCCTCTGCCTTGGTGACATGTTCTCCTTTGAGTTTCAGGAGTGTAAGCGCCCCCCTGAAGCCTTTGGCTTTGAGCAGGCTACCCGGGAATATACTCTTCAGAGCTTTGGCGAGATGGCTGACTCCTTTAAAGCTGACTACTTCAACATGCCCGTGCACGTAGGTGATGGAGGGCTGGGATAGTACTGGGGCTAGGGTTGTAGGTGTTGGTGCCTCATGGTCTCAGCCCTCTTGGGACAATGAGGCCAGGATATGATGGTCCATGGTTATCTGCTACTCCTGTTTCCCCAGATGGTGCCCACAGAACTTGTGGAGAAAGAATTCTGGCGGCTGGTGAATAGCATCGAGGAAGATGTGACTGTTGAGTATGGAGCTGACATCCATTCCAAAGAATTTGGCAGTGGTTTCCCTGTCAGTGACAGTAAGCGGAACCTAACTCCTGAGGAGGAGGTGAGTGGTCAGCTGAGTGTGCTTAGGCAACTCATTTAATATCTGAAAGACTCAGTGTTGATGTAATATGAGGATAATTAGGCCTGCCTTACATGATTGCTATGAGATATGAAATAACGCAAAGAACATAGCCTAGTACTTGGTATGTGCAAACATGAGATTGATTCTTTCACCTCTCTGAGCCTATTTCCTTGTCTGTAAAATGGGGATAGTATCCACCTTGCAAATTGGTTAAAAGAATTAGATGAGAAAGGTATATGAAGTGCCTGGCAGAGTGCCTGGCTCACTCAATAAGAAATGTCCAGGGACTGGGCTTACATTTGCAGGAAAAAATGAGGAACCAGATCTACTTCAAAATCCTACTGCTGTTGAGTAAATTCCAACTCAGAGATCCTGTAGGACAGAGTAGAACTGCCCCACAGGGTTTTCAAGGCGGTAATCTTTACGGAAGCAGACTGCCTCATCTTTCTCTGTCAGAGCAGCTGTTGGGTTCGAACCTCCAACCTTTTGGTTAGCAGCCAAGTGCTTAACTACTGTGCTGTCAGGCCTCCTCCTTCCTCATGGAAAAAGGTGCATTTTGGTTTAGAGAAGGGTTTTACTTTTTTTTTTTTTTTTTTTTTTTTTTCCTGATGGCACTAGATGGATCAGGAGGGAGTCAGAGAGCTGCTCCATTACTGTTGTTTGTTTATTTACTACTTATAATTTAATATATTTTATTTTTTTTGTTGAGAATATGCACAACAGATTATATACCAATTTGTTTCTACATGTACATTTCGCTGACATTCGTTACCTTCCTTGAGTTGTGCAACCATGCTCATCTGCTTCTTCTGAGTTTTTCCTCCATTAACGTAAACTCACTACCTCCTAAGGTTCCTGTCTAATCTTTTGCATTGCAGAGGAGGGGTTCTTAACTTGTAGATATTTTGATGGTAAGTATATCTGTAACTTCTCTGAAATTGAAGATAAAATTTGGTGTGTGTGTACTTTTGGGGAGAGAAAACTTGGGAGTATTTTTTAGGTGCTTCAAAAAGAGCTGTGATCTCAAAATTAAGGTTCCCTAGGCTAGAGCAAATAACTTAGTTTATCTAATATCTTAGTTCCCTTAGTATAATTATCATCCCCTTTCTACACATACCTGACCTGACAGGAGTATGCTGTCAGTGGTTGGAACCTGAATGTGATGCCGGTGTTGGAGCAGTCCGTACTGTGCCACATCAATGCAGATATCTCAGGCATGAAGGTGCCCTGGCTCTATGTGGGCATGGTCTTCTCAGCATTTTGTTGGCATATTGAGGATCATTGGAGTTACTCCATTAACTACCTCCACTGGTAAGTAGGGCCTTAAGGAGCCAGGGAGGCAGTTAGGGCAGGCTTCCTGCATGACCGTGGGTGTGACCACTCTATGTGTCCCCTTTTGCTTGGGCAGGGGTGAGCCAAAGACCTGGTATGGGGTACCCTCGCTTGCAGCTGAACATTTGGAAGAGGTGATGAAGAAGCTGACACCTGAGCTGTTTGATAGCCAGCCTGACCTCTTGCACCAACTTGTCACCCTCATGAATCCTAACACCCTCATGTCCCATGGTGTGCCGGTGAGTGCCCAGGAAACAGGGACAAGGGGTAGTGTATTAGTTTCCTAGGGCTGTTGTAACAAATACCACAAATTGAGTGGTTTATAAGAACAGAAATTTATTGCCTCAGTTCTGGAGGCTAGAAAGTCAGAATTTGGGGTGTCATCAGGGCCATGTTCTCTGAAAGCTCTCAGGGAGGATACTTTCTTATTTCTCCCAGCTTCTGGTAGCCCCAGGCGTTCCTTGACTTGCAGCTACAGCAGTCTCTGCCTCTATTGTCACATGGTGTTCTTATCTTTGTGTATCTGTTGGTGACTCTTCTCTTTTTTGTAAGGACACCACTCCTTGGATAGGAGCTCTGGTAGCGTAGTGGCTAAGGCACTTTACTGCTAACCAGAAGGCTGGCTGTTCAAACCCACCAGCCACTCCTCGGAAGATGGGGCAATCTACTTCCATAGTGATACTGCCTCGGAAACCCAAGGAGGAGTCGCTATGGGTCGGGTCCTACTCCATGGATGGCACATAACAACAACAACAACACTCCTTGGATTAGGATCCACCTTACTCCAATATGACCTTATGTTAACTGATAACATTTTCAGAGACCTCATTTCTAAACAGGGTCACATTCACAGGTACCAGGGTTTAGAACTTCAACATACGTTTTTTAGGGGATAAAATTCAATCCATAACAGATAGGAATAATTTAGTGCTGTCTTTTGAGTTGGTGGTAGTTGTGATCTGGAATTGTGCCCCTTTCTCATTCTGTATTAGTTGGGCTATGTTTTTGACCATTCTAATAAGCCTGTTGCCATCAAGTTGATTTTTAACTCATGGTGACATGTATTACAGAGCATTAACTGCCCATAGTGTTTTCTTGGTTGTGATCATTATGGAAGGAAATCACCAAGCCTTTCTTACTCAGTGCCACTGGATGGCTTGAGCTACCAATCTTTAGGTTACTAGTTGAGTACAAACTATTTAAACTGCCGACCTTCTGGTTAGCAGTCAAGTGCTTTAGGCACTATGCTACCAGAGCTCCCTCATTAACCATCAGGGAAATGCAAATTAAAAGCACAAGAAGATATTCCTATACACTCATGAGAGTGGCTTAAAAAAAAAAGGAGTGACAACATGAAGGGCTGGAGATGATCTAGAGAAATTGGATTACTAATATAAGTTGCTAATGGGAACGTAAAATAGGATAGCCACTTTGGAAAAATTTGTAGGAGTAGTAATAGTATGGTCTTCATCTCTGTTTCAAGTCTTACTCTGTACTACAGGCAGTCTGTCTCCAGGTTACCAGTGAGATCAGTTCCTAAGTGTATCTTTAAGTCAAGTTGTAGCTAAGTCAGAACAGGTGCATTTGGTTCTTATTTAGCCTTTAGTGTAAGAAAAGGCTCAAAACCTTTTCATTGATTTAAAAGCTGCATGTGCAGCAAATGAAGGTGATTGTAATGAAGAATGTGTTGCTGTAGAGGTTGGTTCAGACGTTTCAGAGTGCGAATTTACATAACGGGCAGTACGAGTTGTCTGTAGGTCGGAATTTTGTAACCTGGGGATTACATGTACTTTATTCCCATCTACCTCCTCTGGCCTTGGCCATCCTGCCACTTATTCTAGTGCATGGAATATGATAAGCAATCAGTAAATATTGAATTACTGTGTGAAATAGCCCTGGCATCTATACAGTAGGGCTTTGACTAAGGGCAGTGATTTTCCCAAGTTTCATCTTCCCTTTACATTGTTCTGATGTATTACACACTCTTATCAGTAACATTTTTTATTACACATTTTTGTGATGTTTAACCAAGGTTGGAGATATCCAGGAAATGGACAGGAAGAGGCATCCTGCAGTAGTTCGGGCTTCCTCCTCCACTCAGAAGGGGGCTATCCTTTTCTCTCTTTCTTTTACCTATGTAATAATTATGGACTTGAGATGTTGAGATTATCAATGGCCTTTCCACTTCTGCTTTACAATTTTAGTCTGACCTTTCTTCAGACTCCTCTTTTCTTGACCCATATAATGCCAAGAATAGTTGAAAGAATAGAAAAGGAATCTCTTTTTTTTTTTTTTTTAATTGTGCTTTAGGTGCAAGTTTACAGAGCAGAGTTTGTTTTACATTCAACCTTTTGTGTACATTTAGTTTCATTCCCTATTTGCCATCCCCAGTCCTAACCCAGTCACCTCCCCTCCCTGCCCAGTAAACCCACCCCCATGCCCCTCATAGTTATGCACTCCTGTGTGTCCTACATTTCCTCCGTGTGACTGTTGCCCCTCTGGTGCCCGGTGGTCGATCGCTCCAAGGGATGCATCTCCATACAGTATGTGGATGCATCACCCTAGGTTGAGTGGTCTGCGTGTACATCTTGTTTACTATTGGGCTGAGAGCCAGCCCCTGGAAATGAGTTTTATTCCAGGCCCAGAATGTATCCCAGGGCCATAGTATTGGGGGTCTCACCAGGCTCTATCCGACCAGTAATTCTGGTCATTATTGTGCTTTTGGATTTTGTTCCATGTTTTTCCTCCCACTCTATCCAGGATCTCCAGTTGTGATCCTTTCCTGAGTGGTTGGCATTGGTAGCCAGGCACCATCTAGTTCTTCTGGTCTCGAGGTTCATCATGTCCTAGGGCTGATTGCTTCCAAATGCCCTTGGTTTTTTGTACTCTTCTTTGCTTCTGACGATAGAAGACCATTAGCTGCATCTTGAAAGCTTTTAAGACTCCAGTTGCTACTCACCAGTGGAGGATGAGGAACAAGATTTTTATGTATTTTGTTGTGCCAATTGAATCTGCTGTCCCCCAGTACTATGGTTCTGAGTTGGTAGATCCATTTAATTTCTCTCCCACAGTGTCTGGCTGTCTGTGAGAGATTGCTGTGTCTGTCTTCTCTTGTTTCTGTAAGGATTGCAGGTATTTTGTTTCACTGGTATCTGTGCAAGATTAGCCTCAGCTGAATCTATCCTTGGTCTAGAGTATAATCCTGTTCACTGACCCCCCCATCTGATCTTCTCAGATGATTATGTGTTTACCTGTAGCTTGGTGTTTGGTGTTAATGGTAATGCAGTATTGTGGATATACTGCTTGGTATTAGCGTCTGTCGTCTATATCTTATGTGCACAATTTGGTGTCCTTCCTTTTCCTAATGTTATTATGGTGGTCACAAACTCTTTCTGTACCATCTTTCCCCTACCCATGTCAGCATGTGGCCCCCAACTAGCCCAAAATTAATCCCCCCCCTTCACTCCCCACCCCAACCAAAAAACCAAACACACTGGCGTCGAGTTGATCCCAACTCATAGCGATCCCTCCTTGGGTTTCCGAGGTGGTATCACTACAGAAGTAGATTGCCCACCCTTCCTTCCAAGGAGTGGCTGGTGGGTTTAAACCTTCAACTTTCTGGTTAGCAGTCAAGTGCTTTAGGCACTACACTACCAGAGCTCCTCTCCCCACCCTAGTAACCTACAAAGTGAGTTCCCTTTCTTAAGCCAACACTTCTTTGCCTTTTTACAGTAATGGGCTCATACAGTATTTGTCCTTCTGCAATTGACTTACTTCATTCAGCATAATGTCCTCCAGGCTCACCCACATTGTGAGATGATTTATGTATCCTTCATTGTTCTTTAATGTAGCATAATATTCTATTGTGTGAATGTACCATAATTTGGTTATCCATTCATCCATTGATGGGCACTTAAGTTTCCATCTCTTTGCTATAGTGTATTGTGCTGCGGTGAACATAGGTGTGCATGTTTCTGTTTGTGCCCTGCCTCTCACATCTAGAAAAGGAATCTCTTAAGGATTTGGGCCCTAAGTTGGTCGTGGAGCTGTTCAAGTCTTACCTTTTATTTTAAAAAAAAAGTTTATCACATTTTTAAACATGTGCTGCTTGTTTCCATTTCCACATCATTTCTCCCACTCAGCAGCTCTCCCTCACCAGCTCTCTGGCCAGCTGCTGCTTTACCTCCCTGTCCAGACCCTTGCATCTGGTAGTTCCTAGCATCTCCAGGCTCTTTGCCTTGGCAGTATCCCCCCAATTCAAGGCATCTGTGATTTCTGTGTTCTCATGCTGGCATGTTGCAGTTTAGCCAGCTGGAACTCCTTCAGAGCTATTTTTAGCCTCCTCTCTCAAGCTTCCTTTGGGAGAAGGACATTTCTTTTTATAGATACATAATATATTATTTTTGTTAAAAAAGAAATATGACCTCTTTCCAAAAAATGGAAAATAGAAAAGTCATCCCTATTCCCCTACCCTAAACATTTTGTTAGGTTTCCCTATTGCTTTTTTCTGTAAATTTTGACAGCACGGTAATCAGTGTATGAATTTTATAATCTGTTTTGTAAGTTTCTTAGTCTCAAACTACACTGTCCAGTTTGGTAGCCACTAGCCACATGTAGCTATCAAGCACTTGAAATGTGACTAAGTCCCAGCTGAAATCTAATATAGTTTAGGTTTAAAGATAGTACAAAACAGAGGATGTAAAATATCCATTAATAATTTTGTATACCAGTTACACATTGAAATGATAATATTGTAAATATATAGAGTTAATTATAGTATTGAAATTAATTTCACCTGTTTGTTTTTACCTTTTAATATGGCTCCTGGAACATTTTAAATTACATAGGTGGCTGGCATTATATTTATATTGGGCAGTGCTGATCTAGAGTGATTTTTACTTCATTACTATGTAATATTTATAACCATCCTTTCTTTAAAGCAACTTTACTGCATTATAAGGGAGCTCTGGTGGCATAGTGCCTAAGGCATCTGCCTGCTAACCAGAAGGCTGGCGGTTCAAATCCACTAGCCACTCCTCTGAAGGCATATTGGGCAATCTACTTCCATAGAGATACCACCTCAGAAACCTAAGGAGGGGTCGCTCTGAGTCAGGATTGACTCAACAGCAGTAACTTTGACTGACTTTACTGCATTATAATTTACACCTTATAAAATGCACCCATTTTAAGTGTACAGTTCAGTGAATTTCAGAGTTCTTTGTACTACCAACACCACAGTCCAGTTTAATTTGCATCACCCCAGAAAAGTACCTTGTGCCTTGTAGTCATTCCCTAGTCTAACCTCAACCCCTGGCAACTACTGATTTTCTTTATGTCTATAAATTTGCTTTTTCTGGACATTTCATATCAGTCAAATCATGTAATATGGTCTTTGTGTCTGGCTTATCTCACTTTATTGTTAGCTGCTGTCGAGTTGGCCCCTGGCTCATGGTCACTCCATTCACAGTGGGATTGGACCATTGTGATGTGTAGGGTTTTCGTTGTATGATTTTCAGAAGTAGATCACCAGGCTGTTCTTCCTAGTCTGAATAGAAGCTCCACTGAATCCTGTTCAGCATCATAGCAACACATAAACCTCCATTGACAGACAGAGATGGTGGCTGTGCTTAAAAGGCATTGGCCGGGAATCAATCCCAAGTCTTCTGCATGGAAGGCAAGAATTCTACCACTGAACCAATGCTATTACCATATAGGTAATAATAACAGCTTCTAAAATCACACTAATTATTTCATTTAAAAACAAACAAAACTACAATCTTCAATTCTATTCTAATATCAGGATGTTGATATCTGTTCATAAAGGAGTTCCAATCACTTGAGCTTTGTCCACTTTAGCATACATCAGTATTTATTTCCTTTTTATGGCTGAATAATAGTCCATTATATGGATATCATATTTGGTTCATCTGTTTACCAGTTGATGGACAATTTGGGTGTTTTTTTTTCCTTTCGACTATTCGTAATTGTCATTTCTAACAGCTGCATATTGTGAGGTGAGCTTTTCTAAACATACACATAGAGAACTGTAAAGTAAAATTGCTGAAATGAGGGGACCAGTTAAGTCACAGAGTCAGGAATATTAAGTTCTACTTCCGGTTTTATCTGAGATTCTCTGGGATTCTGTTCTCACGTCTATAAGTTTTTACGTCTATAAAATTAAGTAAGGCTGAGACTAGATCATTCCGTAATATTTCTAGAGCTACTTCTGTATGTAAGGCCTCTGGTCAGCACTCTGAAGGTAAATAAACTAGTCCTTGCCTTTAGTGTATGCATAGTGGAGTGGAAGACAGAGATAATAAAGTATTAGAGGTGCTACAAAAGAAAAATAGACTGGGTCATTTAGGAAGTGATGGTCAGGAAAAGGTTTATAGAGGAAGAATAAGAGTTTGCCTGTCAGGGTTAGGGATTCAAGTGAAGAGCTTTCAGGAGAGGCTGATTTTCAGATTTTAGAAAAAAATTCTGGTGGTTGATAATGGAAGCTGATGGAATAATATAGGCAAGAAATGCTTATATTACTTCTAATTGTAGGGATAGGTTTGATGAAAAGAAAGTATTGGGGATGGGAATTGATGGATGACTCGAATAAATGTGGAGATAACATTCATGAGTGGGAAGATTCCATATTACTAGGATGTTAATTCTGTCCAAACCAATCTAAAATCCAAGCAGAGGAATCATAAGGTTGAAGGGCATAAACATTTTAGGCTCTTTATATAGATTAACAAATTTGCTTTCCAGAGAGTAGAATGTGTTGATCTCCTTATAAGCAAGGTATTTACTTCACTGTGTCTTCACTAGCATTGAATATTCATCTCAAAAAACTGTGAGATAATCTCAGAAAAAGATGATGACTAAAACATACACATGGCTGCTTCCACTTCTTACTGAGACCTCACTAAAATGGCAATAAAGGGAAGGGGAAAAAAAAGTCACAGAGATAGAGAAAACAAGAAAGGAATCAGTTATTTAAAAACAAAACAAAACAAAAACTTGAAACTAGAAAACAGATAAATGAGAAAACTGAATCTTAAGCCAGCCCTGGGACATTTGAGAACCAACCTGGTTTACACTGTAGAATCCCCCAAAGGTTCGGAGTTGGTGGTATCATGTATTCTGGGGGTAAAGATGGATAGGGTTAAAATAAGTCTAAGTTTAAATCTATATATAAATCTCCTCCTATGCTGGGCACCGGGAACTCTGGTGGTGTAGTGCCTTAGGCATTTGACTGCTAACCAGAAGACTGGCGGTTCAAACCCACCAGCCACTTCTTGGAAGGAAGATTCGGCGATCTTCTTCCATAACGCCACCACCTCAGAAACCCAAGGAGTGGTTGCTATGAGTCGGATCTGACTCGATGGCATTAAGTTTGGTTTTGGTTTTGATATGCCGGGCAAATCTGACTCTCCCTCACTCTAGCAAAAGACTGGAGATTTCTTTTTGAAGAGGTTAAACCAGTTTCTGGATTGAGGTCTTTCATGTATAGTTGAGGATGAAGTTACAGTGAAAATAGTAGGATTTATCACTGTATGCACAGTGCATAGTGGATGCTGACCTTCCCAGCCATCTCTCTCCACTTGAACCCCTGGTAGCTATTCCTTTTTCCTAAAGGCAAGAAATTAGCAGGGTTTTTTTCCTGGGGAATATGAGCAGCCTGAGAGGAGAGACCTAGAGTTTCCCAAACTAAGTGGTCCAGCTGGATCACCCTATAGTGAAGCTCATTGTTGATAAGCTTCTGTATATTCAGAGATTCCATCCACCTTTTTTTAGCTCTTACATATAAGCAGACAGCCACAGATTAACAGATAACTGAGGAAAAGCTATAAAATGAAAGAGAACCAAACAACTAGAAAAAAAGTCAACTTAGACAAACAGAGTAGGCAGGAGAAGTAAATTTCCAAAGAAAAGGAAAAGAAACCTCATTGATAACTTCATAGTAAGCATATATGGCCAACATGCAGTAAGAACAAGGCACTGTTAAAAAGGAGTATACTTAGAACAAAAAAAAGCTCTTGGAAATTAAAATTATGATAGCAAAAGTGAAAAAGGACTAGAAGATAAAGTTAAGAAATCTCCCAGAAAATAGAATAAAAAAGATAAAGGTGGAGAAAATGGGAGAACCTGTACAGGAAAAGGATATTGCTATTGCTATTTGGATAATGAGGAGCTCTGGTAGCATAGTGCCTACGGCACCTGACTGCTAACCAGAAGGCTGGCGGTTCAAACCCACCAGCCACTCCTCAGAAGGAAGGTTGGGCAATCTACTTTCGTAGTGATACTGCCTCGGCAACCCAAGGAGGGGTCACTATGAGGCAGGGCCGACTTGACGGCACATGACAACAACAGCAACATTCAGATAATGGGAATTCTGGGAAGAGAGAATTAGAGAAAACTGAGGGGAAGAAATCATTAATGAATTAGTTCAAGAAAATTTCCTAGAATTAAAGGACATAAATTTCCAGAATAGAAGAGCTCACCCTACTTGTGGATGAAAACAGATCCACACAAAGGAACATCTTGTGAATTTGCATATCAAACAATAAGACCAAAAAATCCTGTACGTTTCCTGAGAGAGAAAATAGGTTTAATTCAAAGCATTAGGAATCAGAATGGCTTTAGAGTTCATAGCAGCAAAACTTGAACTGGAAAGCTAGAGCCATGCTTTAAAAATGATTTTCAACTTAGAATTCTATGTCCAGTCAAATTATTAATCAAGCGTGAGAGTAGAAGAGACATTTAAAAAAAAAAGTTTTCCCCACTATTTCTCAGGAAGCTATTGGAAGATGCTAGAGCACAACAAAGAAATAAGAAAAAGGAAGACATGGGATCTAGGGAACAGGTTTGTCACAGGAGAGTGATGGTCCAGATTGGAACAGATTAGAAAGCTTCCTGAGAGACTGCTACATAAAGGTGAAAATTGATATGAGAGAGGATATGTGGATACATGTTAGAAAATTTGAGATTAAGCCATTAATACATACATATATAGAAAATGAAGAAAATTGAGAGGCTGTTTTCAGCATTGTCTAGGGGGAGAGTTATGGAGTAGTTTCTGACTCATAGTGACCCCATGTATGTCAGAGTAGAATTGTGCTCCATAGGGTTTTCAGTGGCTGATATTTTGGAAATAGATCCTTAGGCCTTTCTTCTGAGGCACCTGTAGGTGGATTGTAACCTCCAACCATTTGATTAATAGTCAAGTACATTGACTCTTTGTACCACCCAGGGATTCCTAACATAATACGTTATTTAGGTAATATGAAGGTAACTACTAAAATAATGAGAAGAGGTGAAAGTGATCGCCTTTGTTGGGGGGAATGGCAGGGAGGAGTCCATCCTACTGATTTTGTAATAAACCTTATAGAACTATTTGATTCTTGACATTGCATATATGACTGATTAGAATAAATAATTCATAAAAGAAGCATTGCCAGTTTAATGAGAAGTGGCATTTTTAATTTTTATAAGAACTACTAGGGAAGTTGAAATATTTTTGTATGTACACTTCCTACTTTTAACTCTCAAATCTTCCCATCATCTGTCAACACAAATCAAAAACTTGTGAGCAAAGACCATGGTCCTTTCAGTGTTGGAGAATCGGATTATTTTGTTGTCAGACTGTGTTCCTGAGCTTTTCCTTTGTCTCTAAGAACTTTACACTTAGATCAGTTTTATGCAAACTTTGAAAAACCTGTCTCACCAACCTTGGCCTTCTTCCTCAGGTTGTCCGCACAAACCAGTGTGCAGGAGAATTTGTCATCACCTTCCCTCGTGCTTACCACAGTGGCTTCAACCAAGGCTATAACTTTGCTGAGGCTGTCAACTTTTGCACTGCTGACTGGGTGAGTTTGGGGTGCAGTGGACTAGCAGGCAGAAACAGGAGTACTACGGAGAAGCTGAGGCATACTACAGACTTGGCCGTAGCCAACCTTGAACCCTGTCCACAGCTGCCTGCTGGGCGCCAGTGCATTGAGCACTATCGCCGGCTCCGAAGATACTGCGTCTTCTCCCATGAGGAGCTCATCTGCAAGATGGCTGCCTGCCCAGAGAAGCTAGATCTGAACCTGGCAGCAGCTGTTCATAAGGAGATGTTCATCATGGTGCAGGAAGAGCGGCGTCTACGAAAGGCCCTGCTGGAGAAGGTGTGTGGTAGGGAGAATACCCTGGGTCAGGTACCCTAACCTGATAGAGGTGTGAGGGGAGGAAAAAGCAGCACCAAGAAGTAGAAGATGTAGATTCTACTCTTTGCATGTAGTGAAAAGAATTAGATGCATTGGGATTGAAAATCACATCCCATTGTCTGCTCTGTCATTTACCAGCAACCTCAGGCAAGTTTGTTTACTTCACTGAGTGTCAGTTTCCCCATCTGAAAAATGGAGAATATAATAATGCTTATCTTTTTGGAAAGATCAGTAGATTAAAGATAATGTTTGTTAGGTAAGTGGCCCACAGTAGGTGCTTCTGTAGCTGCTGTTCATCATTATTTAAATAATCCAAGAAGATAGACTAGCATATGAAATCTCCACTGATGGAGATTTAGCTTACTTAACTACTCATTGTCTGCCTTTCTCACTTTGTAAAATGGGGAATAAATACCTAACTTGCAAGGTTATAAAGCTCAAGCAACGTGATTTATGTCAGAGCATCTATCACTGTATTTGTAGTGTAGCTTCTTGCTATTATTGTTGATGTTAATGCATGAAGAAAACTATTGAAATATGGAACATTTCTTAGGAAACACATTTATTACACTCAAATTGTTCAGTAACTCAAACCAAGGTTAATAATATTGCCAAGTAGGAGGAGGTCCTACTCTCATAGATTCTCATAAGCATATGTCACTTGTGTATATAGATAAGTGGGAGCTGCTACAGAGTTACACATAAGGCCTCTTAGGTCCTTTCAGCCTTCCTCTTAAAGCTCTGTGCTTACCCAATTAGGCTATTAGTTAGAATCCTCTATAAGATTACAAAGCAGTACTGCTCCTTGCTGCCTGTTTGGGTAATTCTTTAAAGCTCATTTGTAACTTTACTGTGAGCATGAGCTGTAAGAAGAATTAGGGCTACAGTAAGTGTTGCAAGCCTGGAGCCTCTCAGTCTATGGTGTTAGTTGGTGAGGCCCTGGGCTTTTCCAGGGATCATTTTCTCTCTCAAATGGATTAGCTCTCTAAGAGTCATTTAGCACTGTTGTTAATTGGTGACTCTGTTGCTCTTACTGGCTATGGGAAGGAGCCTGGAGTGAGGTGGAAGGAATAGACTTTCTTACCCAGACATTCAGAATTTTTTACACTTGGCCCTTCCTTATCTTAGAGGAGAGTTTGGAATCCCCCCTAGTATTGAAATTCTATAAAAGTGTGTGTGTATGTACGTGTGTACATGTACTTTTCTGGAGAGAGGGCTCATAGTTTGCATTCAGGTCACAGAGGAGTCAATGATCAAAAAAAACCTAGAATCTTCATCCTTAGAATATTGTTTGACTGTAGTCAAATTCTTACTTTGTGTAAGTTATTAATTCTGGTTTCCTCTTTATTAAAATGAGATAGGTCTATGAAATAGGTATCCTTATCTGAAAATTGGGAGCTCTGGTAGCTTAGTGCCTAAGGCACTTGACTGCTAGCCAGAAGGTTGGCAGTTCAAACCCACCAGCCACTACTCAGAAGGAAGATGGGGCAATCAACTTCTGTAGTGATATTGCCTCCTCAGCAACCCAAGGAGGGGTCGCTATGAAAATTAGAGTTAATAACAGCTAATATTTGTTGAGCAGTTATTCTAAGTGCTAAGATACTTTTCTGAGTCTTTAGTTGCTTTATCTTTGTTAATTAATCCTCATGACAGCCCAATGAGGGTGGTACTTAGTTACCTGCATTTTACAAGAAACTGAAACTGAGGAAGGTTTAAGTCATTTACTAAAGATTACACAGCTAATGAATGGTGGAGCTGGATTTTTAAAGTACAGTGAACTCTTCTTCATACCTTATGCAGATTTTTTATTTTTAAATTATGTATTTATTTTTGTTGTTGAGAATATACACAGCAAAACATACACCAATTTAATACTTTCAATATGTACGATTCAATGACATTTATTATATTCTTTATGTACCCATTCTCACCTTCTTTTTCTGAGTTGATCTCCCACCATTAACATAAACTCACTGGCCCCTAAGGTCCCTATCTAATTTTTGAGTTACTGCTGTCATTTGATGCCATATACAAAAACAAAAAACAAACCCTGTTATCAAGTCAGTTCCAACTCATAGCAGGCCTATAGGACAGAGTAGAATTGCCCCATAGTGTTTCCAAGGCTGTAAATCTTTATGAAAGCAGACTGCCTCATCTTTCTCCTGTGGAGCAACTGGTGGGTTCAAACTACTGACCTTTTGGTTAGTAGCCAGCTGCCTTAACCACCACTACACCACCAGAGCTCCTTTGATGCTATATAGCTAGGCCTTACAAAAAAAAAATTTTATATATATATATAAATAAAACTCAAGGCACAGGCATTATTTACTAGTTAAGCTAAACTATTTGATTTTAAGAAGACTTCAGGGGATATTTTTTGTTTAAAGTTGATCAGGATTCTTTGTTCAAAATGTTCACTAATGGTAGCCAGGCACCATCCAGTTCTGGTCTCATAGCAAAGGAGGCAGTTTTTTTAAGGAGCTCTGGTAGCATAGTGGCTAAAGCACTTGACTGCTAACCAGAAGGCTGGTGGTTCAAACCCACCAGCCACTCCTCGGAAGGAAGGTTGGGCAATCCTACTTCCGTAGCGATACTGCCTTGGAAACCCAAGGAGGGGTCGCTATGAGTTGGGGCCGACTCGACGGCACATAACAACAACAACAACATTAACCAATATTCTGTTTCCTTCTCCTCTTCCTGATGCTCTTCTTTCCTCTGTTATTTTAGGCAAATAGAGACCAATTGTGTCTTGAATGACTGCTTACAAACTTTTAAGACCCCAGGTGCTATGAAACAAACTAGGAGGTAGAACAGAAGCACTAAACATGTTATTAGGCCAGTTAACTGGGATTTCTCATGAAACCATGACCCTAAACCTCCAAACCAAGGAACCAAATCCCATGAGGTGTTTGGATGTACATAAGCAGCCTCAGCAGATACTCTTTTTTGTTGTAAATATATCTATCATGCAACTTTTGCCAGTTCAACTTTTTACAGGTGTACAACTTATTAACAGCAGTTACAGTAATCAGCTGTGCAGCCCTACCCTTAATCAGTGTGATTTTTCCATCACCATAAACCAAAACTCAGTATTCCATAAGCAGTAACACCCTTTCTCCTCATTTTTCCCGCCCCAGACCACTAATAAACTTTGGTCTCTATACACTTCCCTGTTCTTGTCTTTTGGTATATATGAGGTTGCAAGGAATAGGTTTTAAACAAGTCAGTGTATAAGACCAAAATTGTTGTAGTCAAAATTTGTTTTTAAAATCCCTAAAATTGCCTGTAATGTGTAGCATTATATTGTCTCTCAATTACTTTGGCACAGCCACCTTTGCCTTCATTTTTGGAAGAGATTCTTTTTTTATTTCTTTTCATCTGAGCAACAGATGACACCATTGGCTTATTTGTTCAGTGTTGTTAGAAAAAGTTACTATCTTTAAAGACTAAATGGTAGCATATACAGTTGAATTTTTATGTTAGATATATGCATGCAGTGTCTCTTGTCTACCAAGAAACCAGTACAGCAACTGGAACAAAATGGCACTGAGTAACTAGAAGCTAACATTGTTCCCAGGTATGTGCCCTCCATACTAGCCAGGCCTGTCTCTTGGTCACTGCTACACATTTCTGACTCTCCATGCCTCAGTCTACCATTTTCCTTACTTTTTCTTATCTTGAAGGTCATTTTTTTTTTTTAATCTGAATCTTACTTCATTTTTCTTCCTCTATAAAATTTTCTTTGCCTCAACACACACTGATCTTGCCTTTCTTCATCTGATCCCCACCCCCCCACCCCCAGCCCCAGCTTTGAGAGTCTGGAATTTACAGGCAGAGGCAGGTGTGCTCCTTTGGTCTCCACTGTGGCCATCAGCACAAGTTGTAGTCTGAAGTGGAGCTCAGTGGTGGCTGAGATGGGGGTTTCCGTGAACTATTTTACTCCTGTATAATGTGTATGGGTTGAACACCCCCAGGGCATCACGGAGGCTGAACGAGAAGCCTTTGAGTTGCTCCCAGATGATGAGCGCCAGTGCATCAAGTGCAAGACCACTTGTTTCTTATCAGCCCTGGCCTGCTATGACTGCCCAGATGGCCTTGTCTGCCTTTCCCACATCAATGACCTCTGCAAGTGCTCTAGTAGCCGGCAGTACCTGCGGTGAGCATGGGGCCTACCTAGAGGAAATGGGGCAAGGAGGAGGATGCAGAATTGGGCCAGATGTGCTCTTCCTTCCCCTCTTCCTCCAGGTATCGGTACACCTTGGATGAGCTTCCTGCCATGTTGCATAAGCTGAAGGTTCGAGCTGAGTCCTTTGACACCTGGGCCAACAAAGTGCGAGTGGCCCTGGAAGTGGAGGATGGGCGAAAGCGCAGTGAGTGATGGGGGGACTGAGGGACTCCACAGGCAAGTTCTATTCCCTTTTCTTCTGTTCTCCCAGTCCCCCTTCATGTCTTTCCACAATACTGCCTACTCCTTGCTGCTCTCATTGTCTCTCTAGGCCTTGAAGAGCTGAGAGCACTTGAGTCTGAGGCCCGTGAGCGGAGATTTCCTAATAGTGAGCTACTACAGCGATTGAAGAACTGCCTGAGTGAAGCAGAGGCTTGCGTGTCCCGGGCTCTGGGATTGGTCAGCGGCCAGGAAGCTGGGTATGGCAGTGTGAGGTTATTAGGGCAGAGATAGCCTGCCAAGGATTCAGCATCTATGAAAAGTACTACAAGAGGTACTACCTCTGAGCACCATTAGGCAGACTGGACATCAGCAGGAAGCTGACAAGCACTGGAGTGTGAGATACTCTCAGAGATATCAGGAAAGGCAAGAAGACCAGGTTGTGTAAAATGGAGAAGGGAGTTTCAGTGATAAGGTACCTAGGGATGTTTATTTTTGTCAGTACCTAGAAGAGATTTGTGGTAGCGTAGTATCTAAGGCACTTGACTGCTAACCAGAAGGCTGGCGGTTCAAACCCACGAGCCACTCCTCGGAAAGAAGGTTGGGCAATCTACTTCCGTAGTGATAACGCCTCGGAAACCCAAGGAGGGGTCGCTATGAGTCAGGTTTGACTCCATGGCACATAACAACAACAACAAGAGATTTGTGGGACAGGCTGAGGAATTTTGTGGGCAAGTTGGAGTTGTGCAAGGTTTAGGGACAGAGAATCATAAACACAGATGTAGAATTCTCAGTGGAGGATGGATTGAAAAGTCAAGCTTGTTAATCATCAATTAATTTCTAAGGCCCCCCTCCCAAATATATTCTCTTCTGGTTCTTTTCCTTCATTGTATGAACATGCTCATATCTTAAACTCTCCGTCTAATCTGGGCATCTGAGAGAACTCTGAGATATGAGAGGTCAAGATGAACATGTATGGTGAAGAAACTTGTTGGGTCTTAGCAGAAGAGATGGGGGAGGGGACTGAGTTTGGAACTGAAACCCCACATGTGAAACTCCATAGCCCCTACAGGGTGGCTGGTCTACAGATGACCCTGGCTGAGCTCCGGGCCTTTCTGGACCAGATGAGCAACCTGCCTTGTGCCATGCACCAGATTGGGAATGTCAAGGTGAGGAGGGGCTGGTTTGGAGTGCTGCTGAGGGATCAGGGGGACAAGGGTGATATTATCAGCAGGGCTCTCTTGGCTCCTTTAAATAGCTTAAAGTGTTTGGCCAAGACAGAATGCACATGTGAAAAAATACTAAAAGTTGTGAGGCATAACATCTAGTAACTGCATCTTAGAAATGAGATCTGAGAGGCAGGTGGCAAGGTTATGAATGCAAGATGCAGAGGCAAGGGAATGTTTGCTGGAGGAGAAGCAGCAGTTGACAAGAGTGTTTGTGGGGCTTAGAAATAGACTAAGTCCATGAAGGTAGAGAAGTGGAATAAAGAGGACATGGACATCAGTGTGAGCATAAGCGTTTGTGAGAAGACTGGTATAGCATTTTTTAGGGCAGAGGCTCAATTGGTACTTTATGTCAGAATCTTCTGGGGAGTTAAATAAAACACAAATTACCAACCAACCCCCAGTAAGAATCTCTAGAAGTGGAACCAGGTAATCTGCATTTTTCAACATACTCATTAGGGTGCCCTTAATGGGCAGTCACTTTTAGTTTCTAAAATGCCACTCTTAGGCATGGAGAGGGAAAGGGAGAGGCCAGCCCAAGGTAGGCTTTCTTTTCCCAAAAGACTGGCGGGTAAGAAGGTACATGAGGCAAGGCTGTGTCTGGTGGAAGGACCTCTAAATGAGCCCAGCTGAGGTGTTCTTCATCCTGTATCTTGGTAGGGTATTCTGGAACAGGTGGAAGCATACCAGACTGAAGCCCGTGAGGCCCTGGCCTCACTGCCCTCCAGTCCAGGGATACTGCAGTCCCTGTTGGAGAGGGGGCAACGGCTAGGGGTGGAGGTACCTGAGGCCCAGCAGCTCCAGCGGCAGGTAGAGCAAGCACGATGGCTGGATGAGGTGAAACGCACGCTGGCCCCCTCAGCCCAGAGGGGCACCCTGGCTGTTATGCGGGGACTGTTGGTTGCGGGCGCCAGTGTAGCCCCTAGCCCTGCTGTGGATAAGGCCCGGGCTGAGTTGCAGGAGCTGCTGACCATTGCTGAACGCTGGGAGGAGAAGGCCCATCTCTGCCTGGAGGCCAGGTACGTTGAGCCTTTTCCTGTCCCAGCCCTACTTCAACCTGCAATGTATAGTAGAAAACCTGGAGGTAATTTCCATGGGTGACCTTGGGCACCAGACTCTTGCATCGATGTATTAACTTCCCCGTCTATTTCCCTATCTTTTTTTTTTTTTCTTTTTTAAAGGAAAAAAAAGCACTCTGTACACAAAGAGGCAGAAATAGAGTGGTAGAGATACAGAGATGGAGAGATTTATAGAGGACTGGCCCTACTGGCTGACATGTGCACATGCACACAGGCACACATGTTGTTGTTATGTGCCGTTGAGTCGGACCCACACACATAGGCAGAAGGATAGATCTTGATAGAAAGACACCACACACGGGGCAGTCTGACAGAGCAACAGATTAATACCATAGGCTGTGTGCATAGCAGGCTGACAGACTTACCAGGTAGACAAGCAGAGGTGCAGGAGTTACAGCAGAAGGATCAAGTTGGGTGCATGCAGTCTGGGACAGGGACTGGCAACCACCCATAGGCAAGATATAAGCAAGTAAGTCCAAATGACATGAGGAATAACAGGCACCCCAGGAGCCCATGCAGATAAATCTGATGGCCAGGTTGGGCTTCTGGTTAGGCAGACCACCCTAGACTGAGTCCTCTTTTTTTTTTTTTACGTTTAGGCAGAAGCATCCACCAGCCACGCTGGAGGCCATAATCCGCGAGGCAGAAAACATCCCTGTTCACCTGCCCAACATTCAGGCTCTCAAGGAGGCTCTTGCTAAGGCCCGGGCCTGGATTGCTGATGTGGATGAGATCCAAGTGAGGACCCTGTCCTCCCCTGACACCCACCCTCTAGGCCTTCAGTCCAGCTGGGAAGAGATGACACATGTATTGGGTTGTACTGGGTTAGGTTGGCTAGAGAGAGGAAAGGAGCATGGCACACAGAAAAGAAGCACAAGTGTGCCTGGTGAACAATGTGAAGAGGGATTGGGAAGCTGGCCTGAGCAAAGAGAGGATGCTGGTGAGGATGAGAACAGTGGAGGCAGATGATGTGGGAATGGAGCCAGGCAGGGGTGCTTTTGGCATGGAGGAGGGTAGAAGAGGCAAACCATAATAGAATAACCTGGTGTTGTAGAGACTGGATATTTTGAAGCTGAGCCAATGAATGTAGGAGTTTAGGAAGAGAGACAGGTGGGTGTTCCTTCCTTGGGATGATCCTTGATTTCTCTGCCTCAAAACTGAATCCAGCTAACTTCCCAGTGATGCCCAGTTCAGGGCCAGGCACAGAGTAAGCATTAGTAGATGTTGGCAGGTTGAACTGAGCTTTCTCTTGCCTCTGTCCCCAGAATGGTGACCACTACCCCTGTTTGGATGACTTGGAAGGCCTGGTGGCTGTAGGCCGGGACCTACCTGTGGGACTGGAGGAGCTGAGACAGCTAGAGCTGCAGGTACTGACAGCGCACTCATGGAGGGAGAAGGCCTCCAAGACCTTCCTCAAGAAGAATTCTTGCTACACACTGCTGGAGGTGAGGCCTGGGACCCTGACCCACAGCCTCACCTGCCCCTGCCCTGGCTGTTGTGAAAAGATTCATAGTAGAACAGTTTTTGGGGGGGACTGGGGAGGGGAGGAAGGAGTTCTGGTAGCATAGTAGGTTAGGCATTTGGCTGCTAACCAGAAGGTCGGTGGTTAAAACCCACCAGCTGCTCTGCAGGAAGATGATGGGGCGATCTACTTCCGTAAAGATTTACAGCCTTGGAAACCCAGTGGGGGTCGCTGTGAGTTGGAATCAACTCAATGGCAGTGGGTTTGTTTGGTTTGGGGAGGGGAGGAGAGGGTGTAGAGGTTAGGGGAAGCTTGTCATTCCCCCTCTGTCTACTTGCTTCAGGTGCTCTGCCCGTGTGCAGACGCTGGCTCAGACAGCGTCAAACGCAGCCGGTGGATGGAGAAGGAGCTGGGATTGTACAAATCTGACACAGAGCTGCTGGGGCTATCTGCACAGGATCTCAGGGATCCAGGCTCTGTGGTAAGGAACTTGGGCGTAGATAGAGAGAAGTTGGATTCTGGGTATCTCCCTGCAATGACTGATGCCTGGTGGTGATAGAGTTTCTGAGCTGAGTGACCATAGGTGACCACTTGCTTCCTGAGCCTCAGTTTTCCTGGTTTGGGAGTAAGTTAAGGGGATGAGAGAAGGGAAGGGACTGGGTGGCTAACCTGCTTTCCCCCTGCCCTGGGCACGGCAGATCGTGGCCTTCAAGGAGGGGGAACAGAAGGAGAAGGAGGGTATCCTGCAGCTGCGTCGCACCAACTCAGCCAAGCCCAATCCACTGTCATCGCTGACCACAGCTTCCTCTGCAACCTCCATCTGTGTGTGTGGGCAGGTGCCAGCTGGGGTGGGAGCTCTGCAGTGTGACCTGTGTCAGGACTGGTTCCATGGGCGATGTGTGTCGGTGCCCCGCCTTCTAAACTCCCCCAGGTCCAGTCCCATCTCATCCCCACTGCTGGCTTGGTGGGAGTGGGACACCAAATTCCTGTGTCCACTGTGTATGCGCTCACGGCGCCCACGCCTGGAGACCATCCTGGCACTGCTAGTAGCCCTGCAGAGACTGCCTGTGCGGCTGCCCGAGGGTGAGGCCCTGCAGTGCCTCACAGAGAGGGCCATCAGCTGGCAAGGCCGTGCCAGACAGGCTCTGGCCTCTGAGGATGTGACTGCCCTGTTGAGACGGCTGGCTGAGCTTCATCAGTGGGTGCAGGCTGAACCTAGGCCGGAGGAGCCCCCTACCTACCCTTCAGTCCCTGCCTCTGACCCTCTCAGAGAGGGCGGTGGCAAGGATATGCCTAAGGTGAGCTGCCTGCCCAGCACTTGGCCTCAGATTCCTGTCTCCTAGCCCCTACCCCTATTTAGGCTCTAGCCCTGTCCCTGTCCTTCAATTTTCAGTCTCCTTTGACCCTGCCTCCCTGCCATTCTGCATCTGAACCCAGGCCGGAGGAGCCCCCTATCTGCCCTTCAGTCCCTGCCTCTGACCCTCTCAGAGAGGGCAGTGGCAAGGATATGCCTAAGGTGAGCTGCCAGCCCAGCACTTGTCCTCAGATTCCTGTCTCCTAGCCCCTACCCCTATTTAGGCTCCAGCCCTGTCCTCCAATTTTCAGTCTCCTTTGACCCTGCCTCTCCCTGCCATTTTGTATATCCTGTCTACATCTCTAGATGATGCTCCTTGCCGGGAGCCTGTGTCTGCCCTCCTTCAGGAGGTAGAAGGTCCCAAGTTTAGGGTTGGGGGAGGAAGAATAAGGCCTGGTTCTTTGGTTCAGTTGGGAGGATCCCTGGTGGCACAGTGATTAAGTGATCGTCTGTTAGTCAAAAGGTCGGGCAGTTTGAACCTACCAGTTACTCCACTGGACAAAGATGTGGCAGTCTGTTTCCATAGAGATCACAGCCTTGGAAACCCTGTAGGACAGTTTTACTCTGTCTCACAGGGTTGTTTTGAGTTGGATTCAACTTGACAAGAGTGGGTTGGGTTTTCAGTTTAGTTATTCCTACCCATTCTTCATCTTGTTGCCAGGTCCAGGGGTTGCTGGAGAATGGAGACAGTGTTACCAGTCCTGAGAAGGTAGCCCCAGGGGAGAGCTCAGGTAAGAGAGGTAGGTCTAGGTGTGGTTATGTTGTTGAGTGGATGTCACCAGAATGACCCATGTGGTCCTCTGCTCTGTTGTGGTTGGGGTCAGACCATCCTCTAACCTAACCTGTCCCCACAACCCTCCAGACTTGGAGCTGCTATCCTCACTGTTGCCACAGTTGACTGGCCCCATGTTGGAGCTGCCTGAGGCAACTCGGGCCCCCCTGGAGGAGCTCATGATGGAGGGAGACCTGCTTGAGGTGACCCTGGATGAGAACCACAGCATCTGGCAGCTGCTACAGGCTGGGAAGCCTCCAGACTTGGAGCGGATCCGCACTCTTCTGGAGGTGAGGGAAAGGGTTATGGTAGGGCCAGGGGGTCAGGCCAACTGGCAATAAGCCCAGGCCTGACCAATGGTCCACAATCCCTTTCTGCTTATCTCTGATCACAGCTGGAGAAGGCAGAGCACCATGGGAGTCGGGCACGTGGCCGAGCCCTGGAGAAGCGGCGGCGGCGGAAGGTGGATCGGGTTGGGGAGGGCGATGACCCAGCCCGAGAGGAGCTAGAGCCAAAGAGGGTACGGAGCTCAGGGCCAGAGGCTGAGGAGGCCCAGGAGGAAGAAGAGCTGGAGGAGGAAACTGGGGGTGAGGGTCCTACCCCTCTACTCCCCACCGCTGGCAGCCCCATCCCCCAGGAGAACCAGAATGGCTTAGAGCCGGGCCTAGCGGCCAGCTCAGGCCTCTCTGCCCCTTACTCCACGCTGACTCCCCGGCTGCATATGCCCTGCCCACAGCAGCCACCTCAGCAAGAGTTGTGACAGTGGCTGAGCCTAGCACAGACCCCAACAGACCAGACCCCCTTGGCCTCAAGGATCCTCTTTCTGACCAT
Organism: Orycteropus afer afer; assembly: GCF_000298275.1. Taxonomy (NCBI): domain Eukaryota; kingdom Metazoa; phylum Chordata; class Mammalia; order Tubulidentata; family Orycteropodidae; genus Orycteropus; species Orycteropus afer. The sequence goes on from NW_006922597.1 coordinate 246,656, forward strand.
CAAGCCTGCTTCTTGGGAGGTGGGCGGTGGGGGCGGAGGGTGGCTACTCCCCCAGCCCACCACTGAAGTCCCTTGACTTTTGTATTCTGACTCCAAGGTATTGTTCAGACCTCAGCTCCTGGGGGCCGGCCCCTGGAGTCCCCCTCCCTGGTAGCCTCTAACCAGCATTCCCAGACACCTGAGGCAGATCGATGGATGGGCAGGATGGGTGGCTGGGGCTGTGCCAGCACCATTCCAGAAACAGGGCCTATGCAAACTGAGGAATGTCCTCTCCCCAGTTTTGGCCCTGGCCAAGCTATGTTACACTAACCTCACCTTCCCTCTCTCTCTTCCCTTCCTCTTCTCCTTGCTTCCCCTGACTGTTCTACCCAGGAGGAGGAAATTTCACATAGATGTGCTCACAGTTTTTTTTTTATTTTAAATAAATTTGGTTGGGGAGTTGAACAGGAACAGAGCTCCCTGTAATCTGAAGAAAGCTTTTGGTGCTTGTTCTCACAACCACTTCGACCCTCCCTCCCTGTCTTCCCCCGTCTGTGTTCCTCCTCCTGGGTTCATGTTGTAATAAAAGAAGATTGTTGGTGTGTAATTAATTTGTTCAAAAGAGAAAAAGCAAAACAAGAAACTTGGTTCCAACTAAAGCCTATGTTAATTTTATTTTATTATTTTCTTCTTGTTAGAAATAAACCCTTAGCAACATTTTTTGGAAACATGTTTCTGAAGTGCATTTCTCTTAGAAGGGGGAGAACAGTGACTCCATCACCTGTCAGTAGAACAGCTATAGTGCTGGCAGGGGCACTAAGGCTGAAGCCAGGGTGCTCTGGGATCTGAACTGAATTCTACCAGGTTCTCTTTAACTTTGCACCCTAACATTCCACCCCTACGCCAGTTTTCCCCATCGCCCAACAGATGGGTGTTGAAACCTCTCACCTAAACTCCTGCAACAGTCCAACTTTATGCCCTCTAGTTTATCCTCCTCTGGGTGTCAGAGGGATTTTTTTTCCACAGCTTTAATTGAGGTATAATTTATATAGCATAAAACTCACTTGTTTTAAATGTACAATTCAGTGGAATGTTTCTAAAGTGTGGCTCTGATCATGTTTTCTGTCTAAAATGTTCTGAGCTGCTTCACTGTCCTTGATAGATATATCAAGATATATATAGTTATATAAAATCTCCATAGGAATGCTTTAGTGTCTAACCCATGTGCCACATTCAGGGAGCCTTCCCTGAATTTTTTCTCTACCCTAAAAATTCTTTCTGCCCCTGCTGAATGGGGACCAAAATCATTTGTAATGTTCATGCTTAACTTTTTCATAAAGGCAGCTTTATTGAGAGAAAATTCACATACCATACAATTGAGTGTACAATGCAAAGGCTTTTAGTATATTCAAGACTTACACAACCATCACTTTAATTTTAGAATATTTTCGTTACCCTAAAAAGAAATTGTACCCCTTAGGCGTTGCACCCCAAGCTTCCCAGCCCTAGGGAACCACTATATACTTTGTATGGATTTGCCTGTTCTGGACATTCCCTATAAGTAGAATCATAATGTTGGTTCTTTGTGACAGGCTTCTTTGACTAAGCATAATTTCAGGTTCTGAATTCACTTCAAAGTGAATATATTAATGGTCCCATAGTAGTTGGACAGATTATTCCCTTTCTAGACCCCCAAAGTCTTTAACATGAGGATGTTGGACTGTATCAGGGACCATCTCCTGAAATTGTTTACATATTTTCATGGAAGTTTGCATGGATATCTCTTAATGGCAGGAAGGGTAACCAGCTTGTATCAGATTCATAAAGGGATCCTTGACCTTTCTGGTCCTGAGTGTTTTGTTCAGAGTCAGCCCATGATGGAAGGATACAGAGGAGGAAGCGGGAGCATTGAAACCCTGCTAAGCCAGTCAGCTTTCCATCATGCCCAGCTCTTTGAAGTTTCTCCTTAAAGGGACTGCATGGAGAAGTTAAAGGCCAAACTGATCTCTTGCCCTTGGGCTCAACACACTCTGAATTTTCAGTGGGATCATTTTACTCCACTTCCTGCCCCCTTCCCAAGGTTTCCAGCTGATAAAAACTGTAGTGATGGATGAGAAAGCTCACCCTCTTCTGGCAGCTCTGATTGGTGGGAGGTCTGGATCAGCTTTGTTGCTTCATCCAGTCTTCCAGTTGGGGGTCACTGGACTCCAGGCCACAGACCAAGGGAAAAGCTTGACCTTTTTGTCTGCTTACCCATCTGGAATTGATCATGAAAAGAGGATTGGAGAAGACATCAGAAGAGTCTGGGGCCTGAGAGCTGGGGCAGAAGCAGGAAAGTGCTCAGCCTCAGCACTTCACTAATGTTCCCTACTCCAATGCAGTTAAGCCACCAGAACTGGCCAGAGTGGAAAGGGAGAGATGGTGCCCACAGTGTTCAGGCTAGAGAACTGCTATGCTTGAGGTAGGGGTCCTCCAAGGTATGGGCCCACCAGTTCCCAGACAGCCTTTCCCATTTAGATACCTTCCTGCCTCATCACATTCACACTTTGCCCCCTTCACAACAGACATGGCATCCCATGAGCTTCGTTCAAAAGGTCCTAGCCCTCGTCCTGCAAGACCCAAATCGGTCTCACTTCTTCCTGAGTTTTGTTTAGTTTCAAATCTGTTTACCTTCAGTGCCTAAGGCACTTGACCGCTAACCAGAAGGCTGGCGGTTCAAATCCACCAGCCACTCCTTGGAAGGAAGGTTGGGCAATCTACTTCCGTAGTGATACTGCCTCGGCAACCCAAGGAGGGGTCGCTATGAGTCGGGTCTGACTCCACGGCACATAACAACAACAACATGTAAACCAAAAACCAAATTCACTGCAGAGTTGGATCTGACTCAACGACCTGTCCTTGGGTCAGACGTAGATTGCCCAGCCTTTCTTCCGAGGAGTGGCTGGTGGATTTGAACCACCAGCCTTCTAGTTTCTAGTTGGCAGTCAGATGCTTTAGGCACTGTGCCACCAGAGTTCCCCTTCCCTGTGTACTCCCCTAGAAAGGGAGAAGTGATTGGCTCAGCGGTGTCCCAGGTGTAGGGGTAGGGAGAATGAGGCTTGGGGAAGCAGAGTATTTTCTTTTTCCACTTCAAAGTCATTTTCTACTGTAGAGCTACTGCTTTGTTACTGCATTCTCCCAGAGGTTACCACACCCCTCAGCGTGTCTCCTGGGTGCACAGCTTACAAATACAAGGAGAGGCATCACTTCTAAGGACTTTTCCCCACCCCCCTTCCTCAGGCCCTATTGACCTCTTCCCCCTCCCTAGAGCCTCCACTGTGCTTTGCATGGTGTCCGAAACACTCTGTTAATGGGTCTGTCTCTCCCACCCTCAAGCTCCCCGTTCTGGGAGCTACTGGAGGGGTGGCCCAGGCCTGTGTCTTCTCTGTCCACACTTGCAGGCCAGGGTCCTGCACAATCTGAGCTTAGAAGGGAGACTGGGGGAGCAGTCGGGGTCCTACCCTGCATGTGAACTCTTACTTTGCATTTCATAAAGCTCATTGGTGCAGGTTATCACCCCATGGGGTAGGGTCAGGTTCACAGTCCATGGCGGCCTGAAACGGAAGACTAACCAACGCTGAAATTGTGATGGGAGAAGAGAGGTTGGGAGGCAGAGGGGTTTTCTGCCCCTGGGGTAGTCACATTCCATGGAAGAGCACCCCCTTGTGTGAGAGCTTTCACAAAGTCTCTTTGAAACATACCCCTCTAACAGACCTGGTCCAGCTTATCAGCCTGGGCAGAACTGGGATTTCCACTAAGTCTATGTGAACTTAAGGTCTGTGTTGCCCTTTCAAACAGAGAAAAGAAATAGGAACACAAGGGCAGCTTCGACTTGGAAGAAGGATGGGTAAGAGAAGCAAGTACATACCAGAATAAGTGTTTTATTCCCGTGAAGACAAATCACTGCTCTCTGTGTGATAGAAGAGCTCCAAAGTAATCAGCTTGCCACCAGGAAATAGTTGCATAGTGGGGTCTCAGTGTGGATTCTGATTGTTGGCAAGTTGAGAACTCAGAAGTGGCTATAGCACGTTGGCCTTGGTAGGCAGAAGTCCAGATTGGTGAGCTTATGCATAATCTCCATGCCTGCCTGTATTAGTTACGTATTGCTGCATAACAAAGTACCCAAAACATAACCCCACAATATTTATATTACAGTTTCTGTGTGTCAGGGAATACAAACAGTTTAGCTGGGTCTTCTACTTCAGGGTCTCACAGGCTGCAGGTGTCAGGTGGGGCTGCAGTTACCTCTAGGCTTGACTGGGGAGGGATCTCCTTCGAAGTTTACTCACAATTGTTGCCAAGATTCAGTTCTTTGCATGTTGTTGGGCTGAGGATCTCAGTTTCTTGCTGGCTGTTGGCAAGAGGCTACCCTCAGGTTTCTTGCCATGTGAGCCTTTCCATAGGGCAGCTCACATGGCACTGGCTTCATCAGAGCAATCAAGTGAGATGAGCCAGAAAGAGAAAGAATGCACAAGAAGGAAGTCACAGTCTATAACCTAATATGAAAAGTGAACTCCTATCACTTTTGCCATATTCTATATATTAAAATAAGTCCCTAGGTCCAAGGCTGTTTTCAAAGGGAGGCGATTACACGAGGGTGTGAATACTAGGAAACAAATCATTGGGAGTCATCTTGGAGTCCACTAAAGTTTGTCCTGTGGCCTCCAAAGATTCACCCCCTTCCACATACAAAATGCATCACCCCTTCCCAAGGTCTCTAAAAGTCTCATCCCATTACAGCATCAACTCAAACTCCATAATCTCATCATCTACATCAAGAACAGGTATGAATGAGGCTTCTTGAGTGTACTCCTTAAGTATGTCTCCTTGAGTACTATTTTTCTCCCTCTGTAGATTTGTGAACCTGAAGAGAGAAGTTATCTGTCCCCAACACACAGTGAATAGTGGGATGGGCATAGGATAACTGCTACAGATATTCCAGTTCAAAAAGGGGTAAAATTGGAGACACAAAGTAGTCACAGGTCCATAGCAATTCTGAAATTCAGCTGAGCAAATGAAAGTTCCTTAATTAAGTTTCAAGGCCTGGCAATAATTCTCCATGATTTTGGCTCACTCTGGGTTCTCAGTTCCACCCTCTATGCTTATTTCCTTTTTCATGAAAGGCAACTCATGTTTGCAGCTTAGTTTTCTGTCTGCTACCTGACAGCAGAATTTAGGGTGTAATCCCAGGTGGCACAATGAGTAAATGCTCAGCTGCATTGCGGTTCAAACCCACCAGCAGCTCCTCGAGAGAAAGATGTGTAGTCTGTTTTCACAAAGAGACTACAGCCTTGGAAACCCTATGGGACAGTTCTACTCTATCCTAAAGGGTCTTATGAAGTTGATTTGACAGCAATGGATTAATAGCCTCTTTTCATTTTGTACTCTCTAATCAGTTGCCACCAATAAATAATTCCATATAAGGACTTGGTGGTGGTCTCTGCTGTTGGCAGGTGGGGCACTCAATGGTGGCTATTCTCAGATTAGCCTTGGTGGCAGTTCTATATTGTTGAGCTCACGTCACTGTGGCCATTTTGTTCAGAAGTCTTTTGGGAAAAGAAAAGATAGGCAGGGATAGAGGTTGCCTGACATCCACAGAACAGGACATCTTGCCCATCTGATTCACCACAGTGGATTCTCTCTGGTGCTCATTTATGTGGGATACGAATATCCTCACACACTGTTATTATCCAAGAGGGATATCTACGTGCCTCTTCCCTACACTTACTTACCAACAATATTTCAGTTCTGTTCTTTTGAAGCCCTTGACCATCTAGCCAAATAATAAGCAACTACTTATGAATCTGACTGCTAACCAGAAGGTTGATGGTTCAAACCCACCAGCCGCTCCATGGAAGCAAGACTGGACAATCTACTTCTGTAAAAATCTACCACCTTGGAAACCCAATGGGGGTCGCTATGAGTCGGAATCTTGATGGCAATGATTTTGGTTTTTCAGTACTTAGGAATCACTAAAGATCCATACCTCTGATCATCTGTGTGACCATGGAGAATTTACACTCCCCACTCTCCTCCAGGATCTACCCTGAGAGGGACTATAATACTTAAGCTAGCCACTTCCAGCTGGTGCCAGCAAATCAAGTTTGAATACTGTATCCTTTAGTCACCTAGTCATAGAGAACTCCCCAGGAGGCCTTAGGTGTGAGTGAGAAAGGGATAGCACTGCAGCAGGTCTGATCTACCTGCTTTTCTACACTTGCATGTATTAACCTATTCTATTTAATGGAGGAGTGCTGCAGCACATAAACAACTTATGGCTTATTAACACAGCTTACCATAGGAAGCTTGGGTTGTATAGGTCACTTGATGTCCTATGCTCAGCCATTTAGTCACAAAATAGATCTTTTTCACTTTTATTTTTCTCTGCTTCTGAAACTCCTTTTTATCTCAGTGAGGCCACTTACAATTTTATCCTCTATTTAGTATTTTTAAAAAATATTTCGTATCTCTTTATTCTTTCGTAGGCGCTCTGGTGGCACAGTGGTTAAGGCATTCAGCTGTTCACCAAAAGATCAACAGTTCGAACTGACCAGCCGCTCCACAGGAGAAAGATGAGGCAGTCTGCTTCTGTAAAGATTTACAGCCTTGGAAACCCTATAGGGCAGTTCTACTCTGTCCTATAGGGTTGCTTTGAGTCTGAATTGATGCGATGGCAGTGGGTTCTTTTGATTTTATTCTTTCCTGTTGATTTCCAGAAAAGCTCCTCAATCTAATCTTTCCACTATTTTGTTCTTCAGCTGTAACCCTCCTACCCTTTATGCATATGTGTTCCAATAATGTATCCAGGAACTGGGGAAATCACCACAGGATGAGATTTGGTATCCCTTGGGCCCAATATATAAGGAGATCTAACAGTGCAGTGGTTATGGCATTTGACTGCTAATCAAAAGGTCAGTGGTTTGAACCCACAACCCTCTTCATGGGAGAAAGATGAGGCAGTCTGCTTCTGTAGAAGATTTATAGCCTTAGAAACCTTATGGGGGTAGCTATGAGTCATAATTGATGTGATGACAGTGGGTTTGGCTTTGGTTTGGGCCCAATATGAAAAAGACTTGGGCCCAAACTTCATGTATTACCAGATCCCATTCTGACCAGTGGGCCACAGTGACATTCTGGTTCACCTAGGATTAGCATTAACTCAGAGAGAATATCTAGTTTATTTCAAAAGGTCTGATTACTTCCCTTTCCTCAGAGCATAATTCTCCTGGCTGTAGGTCCCTTTGGGGAAAGTGAGGAGGGAGATTACATCATATACACTTGTGAAAAGTACAGAAAGATCCTTCCTAACTACATCCAGCTTCCCCTTCATTCAAGGAGCTTTAATCTCTGAACTGATGGAGAAGTTGTGACTCTACATTTTGGAAACTAGATCAGGCCTCCATTTGCTATACTAGAAGGCTTTTTTTTTTTTTTTTCAAGAAGGACTTTATTAGGCTGTCCATCTATTTTGGTTCTAGGGAAACTATGTTTAATAATTAGCCCCTATTACAGATACCCACAAAACCGAGGAAGCATTGATGCATTTGAATTATGGTGTTGGTACATTCATACCATGGACTGCCAGAAGAATGAACAAATCTGTCTTGGAAGAAGTACAGCTGGAATGCTCCTTGGAAGAGACAATGGCAAGACTTCCTGTCATGTTCTTTGGACATGTTATTAGGAGGGAGCAGTCCCTGGAGAAGGACATCATGCATGGTAAAGTAGAGGGTCAGTGAAAAAGAGGAGGACCCTCAATGAGATAGATAGACACAGTGGCTCCAACAGTGGGCTCGAACAGCTACAATTCTGAGGAAGGCCAAGGACAGGGGCAGTGTTTCATTCTATTATACCTGGGGTCACTATGAGTTGGAGCTGACTCCATGGCACCTAACAGCAAAAACAGATCTCCACAGGTCAAACCATTCTGATTACTGCTGTGGCTCTGCTGCCCATTACAGGAACCACACCCACCTTGTTTCTGGAGGGGATTCCATTATTCCCATTGAAAATAGGGAGTGCATTTCCAAGTCCACTAACCTTAGACATTGACCTAGAGGGAAAAAAAAATGCTGCAATGCTTTCTTAAGTATGCTAGTACCCACTCATGTATTAGTTAAGGGAAGCTGCTTCTGGGACAGAAAAAAAAAAGTCTCTGTGACTTAACAATAAAAGTTGACTTTTAACTGATGTAATATTCCAAAACAGTTGCTAGTAATTTGGCCACACTCTTCTAAGTGATGATTCAGGAGACCTGGCATGTTCTATCTAGAGGGTCTGCCATCTTCAAAACATGGTCATGATTGTACTCTTGTCATCTCCATTCTAGCCAGCCAAAAGAGGAAAAGAACATGTGGGGGAATTTTATGAGCTAGTCCTGAATGTAATGAACATCATTTTGCTCCCAAAGCAGGAAGCTTTGAGTGGCTAAGGTTCCAAGATACAGGACATGTTGAACATATCTCAAACATAAAAAATGCACTGAAATTGCAAGAATAAAGTTTCTTTCTTTTTTTTAAATTGTGATTTGGGTGAAGACTTACAGAGCAAATTCACTTTTCATACAGCAGTTCACATATACTTTGTCTCATGTCATTGACCACAGTTTAC
>NW_006922597.1:284150-292081 GCF_000298275.1 Orycteropus afer afer
CAGCCAAGTTGACACACAAACATAACTACCACAACTATGTATGTTAAAGTGTTTGTCTTTGTTGTCTGTACCTCTTGTTCACTTCTCTGTGTCTTCCTTTTCCTTAGGGTTACTGTGTTGTACATTTGCTTTTAGTATATTGACCTTCACTTCACCCAAATCAATACTTTCCTCTTACCTTATCTAGCAATTTTCCCTCTATTCCCCTCCAATCCTTGGTAACCAACAAAATAAGTTTTCTCCCATATGTAAACCTTTCCTTGACTTTTTAAAATAGTGAACTAATACAATATTTGTCCTTCTGTGATTGGCTTATTTCACTCAGCATATTGTTCTCCAAGTTTATCCAAGTTATGAAGTGTTTTGTGGATTCTACATTATTCCTTAGTGTTGCATAGTATTCCATTGTGTGTATATATCATAGTTTGGTTATCCATTCCTCTGTTGATGGGCACTTAGGTTGTGTCCAACTCCTTGCTATTCTGAATAGTGCTGCGATGAACGTGGGGCAGATTTCTAGAGACACACTACTTATTTAAACTAACACAGACCCAGGTAGACAATTTTTATCAAACTCACAACAAAAGAATAAATTGAACAGGTTATAAAAAAAAAAAAAAACTATCAACAACAAAAAAGGCCTGGGCCAAACTGTTTCACTGGAGAATTCTACCAAACATTCAGATAATTCTACCAAACATTCAGAGGAGAACTGACACCAATCCTACTCAAACTATTTCAGAACACAGAAAAGGATGGAATCCTCCCAAATTCTTTTTACCAAAACCAGGCCAAGACACTACTAAAAAGGAAAACTACTGGCCAATATCCCTCATTAATATAGAGACGAAAATCTTCAAATATTTTGCCTTGATGAGCAGGAGTGTGGTAGTTAAGGTTGTGTGTGAACTTGGCTGGGCTGTGGTTTTGAGTGGCTGGGCAGCTGGATGTAGTTATTCCACTTGATGAGACTGTAATCAACTTAATGGTGGAATCTGCTGTGACCAACTAGGGCACTGCCTTTGGGGTGTGTTCTGCTTCCAGTATGTAAGGAGAAGCTTTTGGAAAGATCTCTAGCTTTTGGCACACCTGGATACTGCATCTCAGTAGCCAGCTGTGTTGCCTGCCAATCTTGGGATTGTTTCTGGACTTAAACTAGTGGTCTGCCATGTTATCTGCTAATCTTGGGACTGTGCCATTTTACTTGTCAATCTTGGGTTTGTCAGCCTTAGCTGCCAGCAGCTGCATGAGTCAGAAAAAGCCTCTAGCTCTAATGAACCTGGACTGGAGGTAGACCTGAAGCCCAAGGTCTAGGGGCCTTCACTCAGACCCGACAGCCAGCACTTTGACCTCAGACTGAACTGTACGAGAATAATCCATTTGTTAAGCCATCCACTTGTGGTATTTCTGTTATAGCAGCATTAGAGGACCAATATAAGGAGTAAAGTAAAAATCAGATTAACTGGAATAATTCCCAGAGTAGGTCAGAGAAGTGCTGCATAGAGCAATCCCCAGAGTTGTTCTCTGGTGAGGAGAGCTGCACATAAAATCTTTCATATCAGCATAATAATTACTGGATCTTAAAGTTCACAGAGGGAGCCCTGTGAATAATGTAATATCCAAATATAATTTCAGGATAATTTAAAATCTGTTTTAAAAAACCCTGTAAATATTTGTTAGAGATATTTAAAAAGTATTTACCATTATTTTAAAATTTTCAACTATCAATAACTACCAGTCCTGGAACTGATTTGTAGAACTACAGGGTACCTAGGTACTCCTTATTCTTTAACAATGGAGGGCTTGTATTTTTGCGCTTATAAGCTTCTAATTTTTGTGCTTAATGCTGGGATGAACACTCTCACATATGTTCCTTTAAATATTGGTGTATTTACTTGGGATTTATACTTAGGAGAAAATTGTGGGTCATAAAGCATATTTAATTTGGCCCGACAGCTCTTCAGAATGGCTGACCTAGTCCACACACCCACCAGCCACACAGGAGAGTTTTTAGGTCTTCACATCCCTCTAGCACTTGGCATTATCCTTCATTTTAATTTTGTTAGTTTGATAGATATAAATTGTTATCGCAATGTTATTTCAATTTCTCAGATATCCAACCATCTTGAGTACTTCATCATGTGCTACTAGTTTTTTACATATCTTCTATCAGTTTACTTTTCTGTTTTTGTGCCATTAGTACAGTTTTACTAAATTCAAAGAAGTACGGAAGGAATAATGAGCTAAGGTATAAATCAATGAAACAGAGAACAAAAGACAATAGTGAAAATTAACCAAATCAAAGCTGGTCCTTTGAAAAGACTAATAAGAGAGACAGACCTCTGGTGAGAGTGATCTAGAAAAAAAAAAAATTAAAAAAACAAGATAGAGAAAGAAATGGGAGAAATAACTATGGACAAAACAGATTTTTAAAAAAATGAGAATTATGAATGATATGTCCACAGATTTAAAAATCTAGGTGAAAGGACACATTCCTAGAAATATGTAACATGCTAAAATCAGCACAAAAAGAGAGGTCTTGAATAATCCAGTAAGTATCAAAGAAACTAAAATGGTAGTTGTGGTAGTTGTGTGTCAGCTTGGCTGGGCCTGGTTTTGAGTGGCTGGGCAGCTGGACATAGTTATTCCGATGAGATTGGTAATAAGCTCCATGGTGGAATCTACTAGAACAGCCGAGTAGCTGCCTTGTGGTCTGCTTCTAGTATATAAGGGGAAGTTTTGAGAAAGGTCTCTGTAGCTTTTTGGCATGCTTGGACCCTGCATGTAGCCGGGTCTTCATTCAGCAGCCTGCCATGCCCTGCCAATCTTGGGACTTTTTCTAGACTTGAACTAGTGGCCTGCCAAGTTGTTTGATAATCTTAGGACTGTGCCTGTTTGCTTGTTGACTTTGGGTTTGCTAGCCTCAGCAGCCAGCAGCTGCCCAAGTTAAGAAAAGCCTCCAGCTTCAGTGGGCCAGAAGCAAGAGGCAGAGCTGAAGCCCAAGGTTGAGGGGCTTTTGCCCAGCCCCTAGAGCTAGGCATTTTGAACTCAGACTACTAGCCTAAACTCCTGTTTGTTAAAGCCATCCATTTGTGGTATGTTCTGTTAGCGTGGCACGAAGTAACCAAAACAGTAGTCAAGGAACTTTCTTCCCTCAAGCTTCAGTCCCAATGGTTTTGTGAGCTATAGCAAGCTTTCAAGGAACAGTTAATTACTATCTTATGCAAAAGAGCAAAATCTATCCATTCATTTTATGACTCTAGTGGATCCTAGACTGCAGAACCAGATAAGAGCACAAGGGAGCAAAATCGCTTAGGTCCATTTTGTTAATGATTACAAAAACAAAAATTCTAAATAAATTAGCTCACAGACACCATACCCATGACCATCTAGTTGATTCTGACTCAGAGAGACCCCCAATGTGTTTCCAAGGCTGTAAACCTTTATAGAAGTAGACTGCCTCATCTTCCTCCTGTGGAGCAGCTGGTGGGTTTGAACTGATGACCTTCTGGTTAGCAGCCAAGTATCGTACTCACTATACCACCAGAGCTTCTTAATAGAAACGATAGTGTATTTTAAAAATACAGAATATGACCAGGTAGAATATAAGGACACTTGGTTCAATATTGTCTTAGGCTGGGTTCTCTAGAAAAGCAAAACCAGTGAAATAAATAAATATTAATCTCAAGGAAATGGTTGACATGGTTGTAGAGTGTGGCAAGTCCAAGTCCCAACTCTGTGGGTTAGATGTCAGGGAAGAAGCTTCTCCTGACTCACGTAGCTGCAGGGACTGATGAACCCAAGATTGGCAAGTCAGACAGCAGGCTGCTGGCTCATGGGCTGCTGTTGTGCTTAGGTGCCATGGAGTCATCTCCAACTCATAGCAACCCTATGTACAGTGGAACAAAAAACTGTCCGGTCTTGAGCCAGCCCCATGATCCTTGCTATACCTGAGCCCATCGTTGTAGCCACTGTGTCAATCCATCTTGTTTAGGGCCTTTCCCTTTTTCATTGACCCTCCACTTTATCAAGCATGATATCCTTCTCCAGGGAATGGTCTCTTCTAACAACATGACCAAAGTAGGTGAGACGAAGTCTGGCCATTCTCACTTCCAAAGAGCAGTCCAACTGCACTTCTTCCAGGACAGATTTGTTAGTTCTTTTAGCAGTCCACCACACTTTCAGAATTCTTCACCAACATCATAGGCTGCAGAGGCTGATGAGTCCAAGATTGGCAGGCAATATGGCAGGCTGCTGGCTCAAGTCCCAAGAACTGGAGGTCAGATGATGAGAGCTGGATGCAGGATCCAGAGTGAGCAAAAAACTAGACAGCTTTGCTAGAACATCCATGTATATTTGATGCAGGCCACACCCTCAAATACATTTACTTTCAACTGATTGGCTGCTCATAGCAGATCTCATCATGGAGGTGATTACATTATATCAGATTTCATCATGGGGAATGACTACATCGTAACTGCCAAATCAGAGAATCATGGCCCAGCCAAGTTGACACACAACCTTAACTATCACAAATATAAAAAGTCATTAAGGTGATTCACCACATTAATGGACTAAAAGGAGAAATGTCATGATTATCTTAATTGATACAGAAAACGTATTTTATATATTCCTTTTAGACTGAAGTTAGTGTAGTGTCTTGATTTTTAAAAATTATGTTTGTTAGGTGGGTGATATTACCACTGAATTCCATTTCAGAACAGTAAAAGGGACACTGTGTCTGATGTGCTGAGACCTACTGCTTTCAGGTGACACTGAGGCGTACTGAGAACTAACAGAATACTTCCTTTTGTCTGATTCTCTTAGAGATGGAGGGGCCTGTGAACTGCTGCCCAGCATTCCTGAAGGACATTTGTGGGCTGATCCCCAGTTTCAGCAAGATGTCTTGAGAGTGTCATGGTCCAGTTCCTTAAGTCAATGAAAGGTGAACTTTCTCCAGGACTTGGTACCCTCAAATGCTGTTAGTAAATCATCAAATACAAGGTCAGAGTTCATTTAAGGTGGGGTAATGATGCTTTGTGAAAGCCTGTTGGCACACACAGTGGAAGAGTCAGTGTAACCCAGGAAGGAACAGCACAAGTGATCTGTTGCTGATGGTGCATAAAAGTAGAGTTTAGGGGAATTGGGGTGTCCTGGGACAAAGAAGGTGTTGACCAGGTCAACCACAAAGAAGACTTAACTGGTTTCATGGTGAGTTCAGAACTCTGGGATGAACAGGGATGACACATTCCCTGTGATATTTCTCCATGTCACGAGCCATGTACTGTGGGTCCTGAACAGTAGTCTGCTCTCAAAAATAAATCTTCCTGACTTTCTTACACAGAAGATAATGGCTATTGCATAGACTCTGGGTTGGCATTCAAATGTCCTGTTTGAAGAGGACATTGATGAAAGACTCTCTTCTCTCTTCTACCTGTTTTGAAAGTGGGCCATGGAGCAGTAAAGTGGCAATGTGTACTGTGCAATTTTGATTGTAATGAGAGTGACCTAAGCAGCTGCCTTCCCTTGTTACGGTTAGATGTTCACAAGGTGACTAAGACTTCTACAAAGGCCTATCCCAGAAAATTTACTATTGTGGGCCACACCAGGTGATACAGATGGTGTGAAGTCCGGTTACACTACAATTGGGCCGTGTCATATTACTATGTTTAATTTACAAGGATCAGTTCTACCTGATGTGTCAGTAGACATCCAAGGGTTAGGCAAGAAGGCACACATCTCAACAAGGCATCCCATGGTAAACTGGAGACATTTAATATGATCTCAGTTAATTGACTTGGTCTTGATTTAAACTTTAGCAAACAATAAATCTGACAAACAAAGCGCACGTGGCCTCCTGGTAGGACTGGGGTGCTTCCAGGCACTTATCAGCAGAGCTAAAAAGCTGTAACACTTGGAGCAGGGCAGATGCTGAGAGTGAGAGTTGGCATTGGGCATGGCTGAGAGCAAGTCCTGCTTACCTGCAGGCATGGCAAAGGAGCTGAGAGGTTGGAAGCTGTCCTGACTGACAAACTGTATCCTGTCTCCTGAGTTGTTCCTGTTACTTCCAAGTTGATCCCGATTCTGAATTGTAATCTGTTATTCCCCTAATAAACCCCATAATGCATGGGGTTTGTATGATCTGTGAGTTCAGTGTGGCCATTACAATGAATTATTGTACCCAGAAGAGAAGTGGAGAGTGTGTGAGAGGAATGGGTGGTGTCAGAATTGGTAAACGGTTAGAGAGTAGAGATATGTCTGACCTCCACCTCATAGGCTTCAGCTTTGGCCTGATGGTAATTCTCATCTCTCCTCCTGAAGTTAGGCAAAGTCTGAAACCATCACATTTTAGCCAGGTTCACTTGGGCATTCTGTCCTTAGGTTAACAGGATAAATGTGGCTGTTTCCTCCTTAAAGGGGAGTTGATACCAAAGGGTGAATGGCATAGGGAGTGGGTGACCTAGGCCAAGGGAATCTGTACTTTGTTTGCTTTTTCTCCCTCCCTCTTGTTTTCTTAATTCTCTATTATCTATATTCCCATTCCTCCCTCAACTCCCATCATATAGGCATCCCTTTGAACGTGTTTAACTTACATCCTTTTGTTTGTGCGAGTTTTTGTAAAATGTGTATTTCATATGTATATGCATGTATTTGTAAATGATGCAAATAGTATTATGGTATATGACTCATTCTTTTCCATTCAGTGCTACATGTTGAAGATCAGTAGTGTTGCTCTGCATATATCTAGCTTACATACAACTGGTAAGAGGCCCTCTATGGAGTGCATCCCTCAGTATTTCCCTCTCTAATTCCCCAATGATGGACACCCAGAATACCTTCAACTCTCACTGTTGCAAACTACACCATAATGAATATTCTCCTACATGACACTTTATGGAACTGTGTGAAAACTTCTTTAGAGAGTCCATGAATTTGACTATGTACTGCAACATTCATCTCTGAGATGGTGATTGAGATGGTAAGTGATCAGGATGAAGAATTTGTTGCAAGTAGGTGCTGGTTTAATCACTTTAAAGTGAATGCAAATTTACGCAACATTAAAGCAGTGCTTCAAAGATGGCAGCACCCCATTCAAAGACAGTGGCTCACTCTGTGTGTGGCACAAGAGGTGCAAGAGGGTCTCTATGCCCCCATATCCCTGCTACACAACTTGGCATGATCCAGCTTTTTAATAATATGCCCATCTATGGGATATAAAGTGAAACCTCTTTGTAGTTTTATTTTGCACTTTTCTGATAACTAATACATTTGAGCCCTTTTTCTTATTCCTGTTAGCTTTTTGGGTTTTCCACTTCTGGACACTGCTTGTTCATATCCTTTGTAGGTTTATTTGCAACTGGAGGCCCCTCCATGGTTTTCCCTCTCTGCTTGAGTTTCACTGATAGTCCAGATCCTGTGGGAAGGCTGGACCTTAACCAGGGCTTCTACACTATGTAATAGACTCTCTAGTGACTTTGTATTTTTCGGAGCAGCTTGTCAATTTCTCCAAAAAGTCCTGCTGAGATTATTACAAGGATTGCACTGAATTTATAGATAAATTTGAGGAGAATCAGTATCTTAAAAATACTGAGTTTTCCATATTATGAAAAAAGTAAATCTTTCTATTTATTTTGGTTTCTTCTTCTCAGCAATACTCTGTAGTTTTCAGTGTACAGATCTTTCACATATTTTATCAGATTTATTCCTAAGTATTTCATTAAAAAAATTTATTGTGATTTGGGTGAAAGTTTACAAAGTAAATTCATTTTCCATACAACAGTTCACATACACTTTGTCTGATGTCAGTATTTCATATTTTTTATGCTATTATAAATGATATTTAAAAAAATGTATGTCCAATTGTTCATTGCTAATATACAGGCAGTCTCCAGGTTATGAACGAGATCTATTCCTAACTGTCTTTAAGAATT
>NW_006922597.1:293081-294328 GCF_000298275.1 Orycteropus afer afer
ACAGACTTGGAAACCCTGTGGGGCATTTCTACCTTGTGCTATAGGGTCAGTATGAGTTGTAATCGACTCGATGGCAATGAGTTTTGGTTAGTACAAGAAAAGGATCAAAATCTTTTCAGTGACTTAAAAGCTGCATGTGCAGCAAGTAAAGGTGATTATGATGAAAAATACGTTGCAAGTAGGGGTTGGTTTAATCATTTCAAAGTTAGGGCAAATTTACCTAACATTAAAGCAGGGCTTCAAAGATGGTAGCGACCCACTGAAAAGATAGTAGCCACTTTGTATGTGTGTGGCTCTCCATAGTCTTGTCAATAACCTAATCTCACATCAGGCGCCTGAATGGGCTCACTATGCCTCTTCCAGATCTCTCATTCCAAGGCTTCTACCTATAATTGTCCCAGTTCCAGTTACCGTGACAAATCACAAATTGTAAAAATTCCAGTCCATTCTTGTTTCACTCTATCAGCCATGACAGAACTGGTCGAAGCCCTGCATTAAAGGGAAAGTAGGAGTTGTCTGTAAGTCAGATATTCATAATCTGGGGACTGCCTGTATATTTATACAATTGGATTTTGTATATTGATCTCTTATCTGTACCCTGCAACCTTGCTGGATTCACTTATTTGTTCTAGTAGGGTTTAATTTTTTGGTAGATTCTACTGGATTTTTTACAATGACGATCATATCATCTGCAAATAAAGACAGCTTTACTTCTTTTTTTTCCAATCTGGATGCCTTTTGTTTTTTTATTGCCTAATTGTACTCGTAAGAACCTCCAATATAATGTTGAACAGTAGTGGTATGAGTGGGCATTCTTGTCTTGTTCATGATCCTGAGTGTGTGTGGGTAGCATCCAGTCACCATTAACTATGATGTTAACTGTAGATTTTTGTACATGCTCTATATCATGATGAGGAAATATCCTTCTATTCCTAGTTTGCTAAGACTTTTTTTTTAAATCAGGAATAGATGTTGATTGTGCCAAATGCTTTTTTCTGTATTTATTGCAATATAAATTTCTGGTTTCTTAATATGGTGAATTGCATTAATTGCTTTTTCTAATGCTAAACCAATCTTGCATCTTGAGATATACCCTACCTGGTTGTGATATATTATCCTATCCTTTTGTGATATTATCCTATTGTAGAATGTGAGTTGATGAAATTTGTTTAGAATTTTTATATCTCTTGAACTTTCATTTTTTTTTATTGTGGTAAATATATATATATATATGAGGAGCTCTGGTG
>NW_006922597.1:294950-299561 GCF_000298275.1 Orycteropus afer afer
GCATTGGGCAAATCTGCTGCAAAAGACCTCTTTCAAGTGCTGAAGAGCAAAGATATTTCTCTGAAGACTAAGGTGTGCTTGCTGCAAGCTATGGTATTTTCAATCACCTCATATGCATGTGAGAGCTGGACAACGAAAAAAGACTGAAGAAGAGTTGATGCTTTTGAGTTGTGGTGTTGGTGAAAAATGCTGAAAGTACCAAGGGCTGCTAAAAGAACTAATGAATCTATCCTGGAAGAGGTACACCTGGAATGCTCCTTGGAAGTGAGAATGGCCAGGCTTTGTCTCACCTACTTTGGTCCTATTGTAAGAAGGGACCACTCCCTGGAGAAGAATATCATGCTTGGCAAAGTGGAAGGACAACAGAAAAGGGGAAGGCCCTCAATGAGATGGACTGACACAGTGGCCACCATGATGGGCTCAGGTATGGCAAAGATCATGGGGCTGGCACAGGACCATGCAGTGTTTCGTTCTGCTGTACATGAGGTCGTTATGAGTTGGAGACAACTCGACAGCACCTAACAACAACAACTACTACTAAAAACACCTATATTCATTATGATCCACTTCTCCTATTCCCATCATCTAGAACGTGTCTGGGATGGTTACTGAGGCTGGGACCTTTCTTGAAGCTAAACAGAGCACAAGAGAATTTAGTACAAAGACTGAAAGTATTTTTGAAGTGGTCAGTTCTACGTCTGAGAGCATGAATCAACTCTTGACCGCAACCTTATCTTTCAACTGTGGCATGTTCCCAACCCGAAAAGCCATCACATCCCCACAATGCCCAAGCCATTTTCCCACTAGGGAATCCTATTCCATTTTTACTATCTAATGAACTTGATATCCCACACCTTAAGGTGCCCAAATAACTGCTTCAAACTCCTTATTTTGTGATTTTTGTGGAAGGCCTTTGCTTCTAAGATATTGGGGGAACACACAGGATATTCTGTTTCAGGGCTATTCATGAAGTTTTCCAGTAATACATCAGACAGTGTCTCACTGCTATATTCATAAGGTTTTTACTGGCCAACTCTTTGAGAATTGGATGGCCTCTTCCTTTTTCCAAGTCTGTCTTAGTCTGGAGGCTCCTCTGAAACCTGTCTACCATGGGTAACCCTGCTGGCATTTTGCAACACTGGTGGCATAGCTTCCATTCTCACAGCAACATGTAAGCCACCACAAGAGGACAAACTGACAGACAAGTTTGTCTCTCTTAGTTGTTCCTAACTGCTCTAGTCACTTCCCCACCTGCCCACCTGCCTGCCTGCCTGCCCGCCTACCTGCCCAGGGGCCCAGCCTTGGATAAAGCTGACCCTGGAAAGGCCCAAGCACCATGCCCGCCTGCCCGGGGGCCCAGTCTCAGATAAAGTCAGCCCCAGAAAGGCCTGAGCCGCACACCCACCACCCACCTACCTGCCCAGTGGCCCTTAGCCATAGTTAACCACTCACTGTCAAAATTCCAACAGTTTTCCTTCTCCAGTGGTGCCTACCCTTAAACAATGCTTCCCATTTTCCCACTGGGGAATCCTATTACATTTTTACTATCTAATGAACTTGATATCCCACACCTTAAGGTGCCAAAATAACTCCTTCAAACTCCTTATCTTGTGACTTTTGTGGAAGGCTTTTGCTTCCAAGATATTGGGGGAACACACAGGATATTCTGTGTGCTTTCCTCATTGTACCATGGAAGCTATTCTACTCCCGAGTCCCCTAAGCACAAAATTAATCATAGAAATAATAAACATAGACTGCTTAAGTTAGCTGTAGGTATGTAACAGGCACTCTTCTAAACAGCTTATATATATTAACACGTTTAATACTCTCAATAACCCTATGGAATAAGTACTGCTTCTTGTTGTTGTGAAGTACCATCAAGTCAATTGTGACTCACAGAGACCCTATGTACAACAGAATGAAACATTGCCTGGTCCTGTGCTACCCTCACAATCTTTGCTATACTTGAGCCCACTATCACAGCCACTGTGTCAATCTATCTCATTGAAGATATTCCCCTTTTCCACTGACTCTCTATTAAGCATGATACTCTTCTACAGGGATTGGTCCCTTCTGACAACATGACCAAAGTATGAGAAATGAAGTCTGGTCATTCTTGCTTCTAAGGAGCATGCCAGCTGCACTTCTTCCAGGACAGATTTGTTTGTTCTTCTGGCAGTCCATGGTATATTAATATTCTTCATGAGCACCACAATTCAAATCCACCAATTCTTCTGCAGTCTTCCTTATTCACTGTCCAGCTTTCACATATATATGTGGCTACTGAAAATATCATGGCTTGGGTCAGAAGCACCTTAGTCTTCAAAGTGACATCTTTGCCCTTTAACACAAACAAGAAGTCTTTCACAGCAGATTTGCCAAATGAAATATGTCTTTTGATTTCCTGACTGCTACTTCCTTGAACATTAATTGTGAATCCAAGTAAAATGAAATCTTTGACAACTTCAATCTTTTCTCCATTTATTATGATGTTGCTTATTGGTCCAGTAGTGAAGTTTCTGTTTTCTTTATGTTGAGATATAATCCATACTGAAGACAGTATGATCTTTGACAGTATGATCTTTGATCTTCAGCAGTGAGTGCCTCAAGTCATCTTCACTTTCAGCAAGCAAGGTTGTATCATCTACATATTGCAGGTTGTTTATGAGCCTTCCTCCAATCTTGATGCCACATTTTTCTTCCTGTAGTCCAGCTTCTCGGATTATTTGTTCAGCATACAATGAATAAGTATGGTGAAAGGATACACCCTTCCTGATTTTAAACCATGCAGCATCCCCTTGTTCTAGTTGAACGGCAGCCTCTTGGTCTATGTACAGATTCCTCATGTGGACAATTAAGTGTTCTGGAATTCCCATTCTTCACAATGTTATCCATAATTTGTTATGATCCACACAGTCGAATGCCTTTGCATTGCCAATAAAATACAAGTAAACACCTTTCTGGCAGTCTCTGCTTTTAGCCAAGATCCATCTGACAGCAGTAATGATATCCCTCGTTCCATATCCTCTTCTGAATCCAGCTTGAATTCCTGGCAGTTCCCTACACTATTACTACTAGGTACTACTACTATCCCCATTTTAACAGAAGAAGAAACTAAAGAGTATAGAGGTTAAGTGACGTTTTCAGCTATGAAATGGCAGATCCAGTATCTGAGCCCATGCAATCTGGCTCCGAAGTCCACTACACTACCATACTCTCAAGAGACACAAGTTGTGGCACTGACCTAGGATTACATGGTAATAAAGGAATACTCCCCTCCATCACACACACAATCTATAAAAACTATCTATAAGCCTTTAGAATATGTTATGCCTTTGGCCAAATCTGACATCACAGAGAATTTCTTACTGCTAGTGACTCTCAAATATACATAAATGAAAACAAAAACTATGCAAGAGAACACTGAAAAAAACTATTATTTAATGTCTTCAGAATGACAAGAAAAAAATGTTGCACCTATAAAGCAAGATCAGGAAGCTATAAAAAGGTATATTTAGAAAACAACAAAAAAAAATAGCTCTTAGAGTTCAAGTAATAGTCAAAGAAACCAAAGAGAAAGAACATCTGCAAGTGACAACAACTTAGACTGACAGCAGACTTCTCAAGAGCAACAGTGGAAATCAAAAGAGAATGCTGTAACATATTCTAAGTGTTAAGAGAAAGAAAAGGTAATTTAGAATTGGGTACCCAGCAAACCTATCTTTCAAGAAGAATGAAATACAATAAAGACATTTATAGATGAACAGAAATGGAAGGAGTTTCCAGTTAAGAAATCTGCACCAAAAGACCTTCTAAAATAAGTATTTCAAGAAGGAAAATCATTCCAAAAAGGGAGGTCTGAGTTATAAGAAGGAAGGTGAGCAAATAAAATTGTAAACAAGTATTTAAAACTAAACACTGTCTGCATAAAATAATAATATTGTTAATGTCTATTTTGGGGGCTTAAAAAAGGAAGAACTAAAATAGTAGACAACAGTAACATATAAGTTGATAGACATTAAACATTTTAAAAGATTGTATTGTTTGGGTGGGTGGTTATGATAATGCTTAACTTTAGATTTTAGGCTAAATATGTATGGTAAAATTATAAGGTTAACCACTAAAAAAAAAAACTCAAGTAAAAAATAGAAAAGGCACAAATAAATGTGAGCAATATAAAGCAGAAATTAAAAAATAAGAGAATAAAAGGAATGTAGAAACTTAGATGGATTGGACTAATTCCTAGAAAATTATACTTTACTTATTGGATAAGACTATTATAACCCTGACCAGGCAAACATGGTAGGAGAAAGTAAAATTATTCATGATCAAAGATGTAAAAATCCTAAATAAATTATTAGTAAACCAAATTCAGGATGAATAAAAAAAAGACCAATATATCATAAAAATGTTGGGTTTAATCTCATAAATGCAAGAGCAGATTAACATTAGAAAATTCCCATAAGATGGCAGCCACGTGACAGTGAGGGAGCAACCATGTCCTCTTTGCTAGCCTTAGAGAAAGGAGGATAAGGAGGGGTAGGTCCCCTTATGAGACAGTCTCTCAAGGGGGCCAGGGAGGGGTCTGTGTATCTTACATTGCTTATAATA
>NW_006922597.1:300091-307651 GCF_000298275.1 Orycteropus afer afer
CTTCCTTCCGAGGAGTGGCTGGTGGGTTTGAACCGCCAGCCGTCTGGTTAGCAGGCAAGTGTCTTAGCCACTATGCTACC
Organism: Orycteropus afer afer; assembly: GCF_000298275.1. Taxonomy (NCBI): domain Eukaryota; kingdom Metazoa; phylum Chordata; class Mammalia; order Tubulidentata; family Orycteropodidae; genus Orycteropus; species Orycteropus afer. The sequence goes on from NW_006922597.1 coordinate 300,172, forward strand.
AGAGCTCCCAGTTGTACATATAGCAACCCTAATTTACAAATGGGAAAACTAAAGCTAAAAAAGGTGTGGAATTTGAGCAAGTTCCTAACCAGATCTAGTATGTAAACCAAGGTCACAAAGCTAGTAAGTAGTTGAGCTGCAATCCAAATCCAGGTTAATCTGTGTCTACAGTTCATGCTCTTAACCTCTATGGTGTTCTCCCTTTAATATGAACAGTAAACCAAACCAAACTCATGGCCATTGGGTCAATTCCAACTTATGGGGTAGAACTTCCCCATAAGGTTTCCAAGACTGTAAATCTTTATGAAAGCAGACTGCTTCATCTTTCTACTGAGGAGTGGTTGGTGGGTTTGAACCACTGACATTTTGGTTAGCAGCCAAAGGCTTTAACCACTGCACCACAAGGCTTCTTAATATTGATAGCAGGTGTTTATTAGGGAGCTCTGGTGGCTTAGTGGATAAGGCATTTAGTTGCTAACCAGAAGTACAGCAGTTAAGCCCACCAGCCACTCCATGGGAGGAAGATGACGCAATCTACTTCTGTAAAGATTTGCTATCTTGGAAACCCAATGGGGGTCGCTATGAGTCAGAATTGACTCGATGGCAGTGAGTTTAGTTTTTTTTGTAGGTGTTTAATAAAGTCAGATACTAGGTGATTTACATATACTTTAATATCCACTGCAACCATCCAAGGTGGACATAAGCTCCATTATACTGATGTGGAAACTGACAGAGAAGACAGGTGACTTGTCTAAGATCACACAATTAAGATGTGGGGGCTCCATGTTTTGAAACTGGGCTTGGCAGACTACAAAACTCACATTTCCTGGATTATTATTTTGGGTGTATGTGAACCCCACGGGAAGATGAATCCTAACATTTGAGGAAAAGATGGGCAGGCCCTGTTCATGCCCTACAAGATAAGGGTCTCCCTCCATGGCTATTGTAGGGAGTTACAGGAAAAAAAAAATCCTCCCTACAAGGGGATCTCCACATATGGGGGCTCAGGAGGGCCACATGATTTCCAGGACAGATTGACTCCAGAGGAGGTGTGAAGGAAGGAGGTCACATAAACTCCATGGTCTAGACAAGGAAACCAGGAACACTGGAGGGTGGTATGGATTAGCTCACAGTCATGTCAGACCAACCTCTCATTGCTTTTCTGAATAGTTGCCAGGCTAAAAGGCCTCCTTGTGTCTGGATTTTTCTAGGTGCCAAAGTCTCCTAAGATGATCTTATGCAAAGACAAATGAACTAAATATAGTTAGACAGGGAGTTCTGGTGGTGTAGCACCTAAGGCACTTGACTGCTAACCTGAAGGTTGGCAGTTCAAACCCACCAGCCACTCCTCGGAAGGAAGCCTGGGCAATCTACTTCCATAGCGATACTACTTCAGAAACCCAAGGAGGGGTCGCTATGAGTCAGATGCGACTCGAGGGCAATGATTTTTTTTTTTTTAAATAGTTAGGCAGGTTTGTATATACCATGCTGCTTCCCATCTTTGGACCTTTGCCTATGCTTACCTTCTGCATGGACTGCCCTCTCATCCTGCTTGTTAATCACTTAGTAGAATTAAATTTTCTTCTAAAACTAAAGTTCATATGCTTATTACTTCTAAGAAACTCCCTGGTCCCCTGAGCTGAGTTGTGTGTCCCTATTAGGGGTTCTCAGTCTATCGTGCCTACCATTGTTACTGCACTTACTACAATGCCCTGAAATTATGGTTCTGTGTCTGGGAACAAATTGATTCTTTTGTAAAGCAGAGGACATCACACACAGTAGGTATTCAGTCAAGCTTAGTTCAACTGAACTTATAACTTGTTGGATGATTAAACCCAGTGCGATAATGATTAATGAACTGATGCTGGCTGGAGAGGGAGTGCCAGAGAGCTCCATGAACACTGATGCCATAAGACATAAAACCAGAAGAGTAGGCTCCAACATTAGACAAAAGAATTTGTATTAGGCAGGCAGGAACACTGGAGCCAGGCTAGTCTCCAATGGGATCAGAGGCAAAATCAGAACGAAAACCCACAGCCTATTGCAGCTTAACAATGGAAAAGTCTTCTTGAGTGAATAAAACTTACCTCCCTATAGTGTCCACCATTATAACAGCACTTAATATGTGTCAGGCATTATGGTTGTTTTTGCACACAACATCCTTCCCCCACATACCACAGAAAAAGTCTAATGGGAGGATCAGCTAGCTGGGGCTTTCTTTTTCACCAAGCAACAGGCAGATCTGATAACACAATATTTTGGGAGCTGTTTGAGAAAGAGAAAGGTTTGCCTTGAGAAGCCCTAGGGTCTATAACCAGTCATATAGAGAACATGGGGCTTTGTCATCACCCTATCAACTGAGAACTTCTCATAAGAACTCAAGAGCTATCTTCACTGCTTCTTAACAGACCCTACCTCTCTGAACAATAATATCCAAGGTCTTCAGCATGGCATTCAAGGTCTTCACGCCTAGCCTTATCCTCAAGGCATTTGTCTCTTTATCTTCCATATTAATTAATTAATTAAGTTTGTTCCACAAATATTTATTGAGTATCTTCTAAATATTATTATGTACTGTTTTTGGCACTGGGAATACAGAAGTAAACCAAACAAAAGTCTTACTTTTATGGTGCTTACAGTCTTTTTGTGGAGAAACAAACACTAACCACAATACATAAATATTAAATATATCAGGTGATTAGTGCTTTGTAGAAAAACATAAGACACAAAGTAGGATAAGGGGATAGAAAGAGCTGGTGAATGGTGCTCTTTAGATCTGTTGGTCAGGAAATGCTTATCTAAGGAGGTGACATCTGAGCATACTGGAAGTAGGTGGACAAGTTATGAGATTATCTAAGTGGAAGAGTGTTCCAATGAATGAGAACAGCAAGTAGGCCAGTATGACTGGAGCAGAGTGAGTGATGGGGAGAGTGACAGGTGATGAGGTCAGAGAAGAAATGGAGGCCAGACTATGTAGGGACATTTGGGCTACAGTAAGGACTTTGGCTTTTATTCTGAGGGGCTGGGAGCCATGGGAGGATTTTGAGCAGAGGATGGATATGATCTGATCTGGATTTTAAAAAGCATTTCAGGGAAGGGTTTTTAATAGGTACTAGAATACTAGGCAAAAAAAAAAAAAAGACAATTATTAGCTCCTAGGAAAACAAAAAGTGCACAAGAAAGGTCACGTAACCAGAGTGTAATAGGTGTTTTAGATGTAAACAATATTTACAATGTCATACTCATATAAACAGTTAGTATTGGTTGAACCAAAATTGTATAAAATGTTTAAAGAAACAACTTTAAGAGATAATGGATAACAGAATGAGGAAGCCCAAAATATAGCTAATTATTGTCTAAGAAAAAAGAAAATAGAAATAATGGAATAAAGGCAATATTTGAAGAAATAATGGCTGAGCATTTTCCAGAAATTATGGAAAACATGAATCCACTGATCCATAAAGCAAAATATTTCCAAAGTAGAGTAAATGAGTAAATGTTAAGAGTGTAACTGCAGAAACCCCTGAATACTTTCCTTCAAAAAGAAAAGACAGAACGAAAACATGTTAAAAATAGCCAGTGTAAGAACAAAACACCTCTAAAAGATAGCAATTAGACTTCTCAACAGCAACAGAGCAGACTTGTCAAATGTAAAAAAACCAAAAGAATAAACCCAAAGAATGTGGAAGGAAGGTGATCTAAAAACTAAATACATTTACATATAATAAAACTGGGAGAATTTAACACCAAGGGACCTGCACTAAAAGAGTGTCCAAACATGGTATTCAAGGAGTTAAGCAAACAATTAAGCACTTGGCTGCTAAGCGAAAAGTTGGTTTGACTTCACCCAGAGGCTCTGCAGGCGAAAGACCTGGTTACCTGCTTCTAAAAGATTACAGCCAAGAAAACCCTATGGGGTAGTTCTACTCTCACATGGGGTTGCTTTGAGTTGAAATCAACTCACTGGCAATCAAAAACAAGAAATATTGTATTCACAATGAAGGAAATGACTCCAGAAGGATAGTTTGAGATACAAGAATGTATGCATGTAATGTAAATCCGAACACTATCTATATAAAATAGTAAGAATGATGAACTAACACATTCAAAAACAATAGCATGTAGGTAAGAGGGGAATGACTAGAGTTCAAGGTTTCTAAAGTTTCTGTATTCTTCAAGAAAGGGGTGAAAATACCACTTTAGACTTTGTAGTTAAACATGCACGATAGAGTTTGAAAGATAATCACAGAAAAAGAATATATAAATTCCAAAACACAAGGAGGAAAAAATGAAAACAAATACCAAAACCAAAAATAGTCAAGAACAGAGAAAAATGAAGGCTAGAAAAGGTAAGCAAATAGAAACAATGAAATTATAATGGTAGGAAAATGTATGAATGTATCAGAATAAATGTACATAGACCAAACTTGCCTATTAAAAGACAAAGATCATCAAATTAGATTTTTAAAGTCTATCCATATGCTGTTTACAAGACACACAGTTAAAGTATGAAGGTATGAAATGCAGAAAAGCAAAAGGATGGAAAATTACATACCACACAAATAATAACAAAAAGAAAAGTTGGTTTGTTATATTAATATAAGATAAAATATACTTCAAGGAAAAATGCATTATCAGAGTAGAGAGGGTCACTGCAAAAGGATAAAAGGCTCAATTCACCAGGAATATATAACAATAATTAATAAAATAAGCTCAAAGTGTATAAAGCAAAAAATGACAGAACTACAAGGAAAAATTGATAAATCCATTATAGTTGAATATTAACACACATCTTTCAATTATTGGTATATCACAACAAACAAATCAGTATTAATAAATTTGAACAGCACAACAAACTTGATAACAGACATATGTAGAACTCTATTTAACAACTAGAGAAAACACATGTTTATGAAGCATATTTGTTGTTGTTGTTGTTGTTGTTATGTGCCGTTGAGTCAAACCTGACTCATAGCGACCCCTCCATGGGTTTCCGAGGCAGTATCACTACGGAAGTAGGATTGCCCAACCTTCCTTCCGAGGAGTGGCTGGTGGGTTTGAACCGCCAGCCGTCTGGTTAGCAGGCAAGTGTCTTAGCCACTATGCTACCAGGAAACATTAAAAAAACTGACCCACATACTAAAGCTAAAACAAGTCTCAATAAATTTCAAAGGGTTGTTATCACAAGGACTACATCCTCTGACAATAATGCAATTAAGATAGATTTTAATAACAGATACATTTAAAGATCCCCAAGCATTTAGAAATTTAAAAACACATTTCTATGTAGCTCATGGGTTATGGAAATGTAAAAGGACTTGGAACTGAATAATAATGAAACTACTGTGTATCTGAACTTGAATAAAAGCAATATTTATACAGGGAAATTTATATTCCTAAATGCACAAATTAAAAAACAAGAAAGGCTGAAAATTAATGAGCTCAATGTTTAATTTAAGAAGTTAGAAAAAAAACAAAAGAATAAAGCCAAAGAATGTGGAAGGAAGGAGATCAAAAAAAATAAGAGCAGAAATTAATGAAATAGAAAACAAAGACACAATAGAGAGGAGCAACAAAGCCAAAAGTTGGTTCTTCGAAAAGACTAATAAAATAGACAAACCTCTGGTGAGATTGATCAAGAAAAATAGTGAGAAGGCACAAATAACCAATATTAACAATGAAAAAGGAGACATAACTACAGATCAGATACAGCAGAGAATAAAAATAGAAGGGAACTTTATGCCAGTAAATTTGAAAACATAGATAAAATGTACCAATTCCTAGAAAAATATAACTTACCAAAATTGACTCAAGAAGAAAAAGAAATTCTGAATAGTCCTATAACTGTAAAAGGAATTGAAGTAGTATTTATAAACCTTCTTTGCTTCCAAAAAACAAACAAACAAAAATAGGCAGAGCTTTGTACTTGGTATGTAGATTACAAGTAGGTGAAGAGATATTGATTGCCTTAGCCCTTGAGGAGTCCAGGTAAAACTTATGGCAATGGAGACCCTAGACAGGCCACTTCTCTCTATGGGCAGTCTCCTTTGGAAATCTTTAAAGGACGGTCCTTAGTGAAATGGGGTCTGACAAATCTCTCCAAAGTCCATTGAGGTGGTGAGCACAAATGAGTAACCCAGCACCTGGTTACCACTTTGTGGTAAACATATTAAGTGGGGCCACAGGGATGCTTTATCACCTGGACATCTTCTCCAGTAGGCAGCTGTGTAGTCTTCTGCTCATTGAAGACAAGGGGTCTGTGGAGCTGCTGGAGGAGACTGTGCTCCAGTTTCCAAGAAACACCATACACCGCCTGAGTTGTGGCTAGTTGGGTTCAGGGAGGCCAAGCAGGAACTTTTGGAGGGTGTAGCTCCAGATGGTAGCCCTGAAACTCTGTCTTCACAAATTCTATCCGTTTACAGCTGATGTGCCCTTTTAGTGGTGTTCAAGCTAGCTGCAGGGTGATGGTTCTAACAATGATGCATATTCTGCAAATAAGAGCTTCATCATTATTTTGGAACAGTTAGTATGAAATAGTTCAAATGGATTTGAAATATACTCACATTACCACAAGAAATTTCAACAATATACTTGTCCATGAAACAAAAAGAAAGCTGTTAGATATATAATTCCAATTGTTATACATTACTGAACCAGTTAAAAATGGTTTAACTATTGTATCATCTACTTGTGCAAACAAAGATTTTTCCTGATGGGGACTGTTAAGAACTTGAAACTCATCATTAAGAAGTCATGATCAGGATTTGTGTGTGGGTATTTCAAACATAAAATTTGATATAAAACAGTATGTTATGGAGGCAAATTTCAAGTTTCTCACTTAAAAGTTAGAAAAGGTTTTATTTAGAAGTTTAATACTAGTTCAATACTAAAGAGAAAAAAAGTCAGACCCAGATGGTTTTACAGGAAAGTTCTGCCAAACTTTAAAGGACCAGATCATTCCAAAGTCATACATCATCTTCCAGAGACTTGTAAAAGAGGGAACACTTCCGGATTCATTCTATACCAGTAGAACCTTGATGCCAAAAGCAAATGAGGACGTCATGAAAAAGGAAAATTAAAAACCAACATCACTCATGGGTATAGATGCCAAAATCCTAACAAAATATTAGCAAACTGAATGAACAAACAAACAAAAAACCCAAACCTATTGCCATCAAGTTGATTTTGACTCATAGCCACCATAAAGGACAGAGTAGAATGGTCCCATAGGGTTCCAAGGCTGTAAATCTTTATGGAAGCAGACTACCACATCTTTCTCCCATGGAGCAGCTAGTGTTTGAACCACCAACCTTTTGGTTAGCAGGTAAGTGCTTAACTACTTTGCCACTAGGGCTCCTTAAACTGAATCTGGTACTATATAAAAAGGAAAAGACCATGATCAAAAAGAGCATTCTGGGTGTGTTTATACCAGAAATGCAAACATGAGAAAAATCTATTAATGTCATTTACTACAATATTA